>NC_080094.1:59002500-59012500 GCF_950005125.1 Chionomys nivalis | reverse complement strand
AATTCTATGTATTTGCTCTAAACGTTAGTATATACTGTTTTTTATGGCTCAGTAATATTCCATTTTTTCTTTAATACTTTGTTTATGGGCATCTCAGACAATTCTGTATCTTATATGGATAGTGCATCAATAAATGTAGGTATATCTATGTTCTCGGCACACACTTCTTTTACATGGTTACATCGTTGGAAATACCTCTACAAAGTGGAGATTAAAATGTTCAGTTCCTTCTGAAATTCAATTACTGATGAAGTTATAAAGTTAGCTTTATTATTAATAGGGAGGTTGGCTTTGCAATTTAAGTTAAGCATATTGACTGTTTCTGAGCACAATTGCAAGGTGATTGAAATTTCCAAAGCACCACTGGGCTGTCTCAGTTCTCACTCTAAACTGGTGACTTTGCCTGTGTCCTAACGATTTCATGCAGCCTCCGTTTGCTTTTCTTCCCTACAGTGTCTCCGTATGTAGTTTACATGGCGGATGCGTGCTTTGTAGTGCTTCTGTGTGTTTTCCGGGGACACAACTTGTACACAATACGTGTTTTTATTAGCTTCCAGAACCACTCCCTCTCCCCCAGAAAAGAATTATGTTGTCCATATTGATCTTACTTTTTGAATGAATTTCAATTTCCAAGTAAACTGTTTTAGTTGCTGTGCTAGGCCTCCAGTAAGGGCTGCTCTGATGGATGAAGGGTGGGAAGGCACCCATAGGCATTTGCATCTGGTTAGATTTTGCGTGATCTAGTACTGCTGGTCCTGAAACATTAACTGATTTCGAACTCGTGTCCTTTATCCCACAGTGACCAGGAGTTGTTTGTGTTGACTGTATTCTGAGCATTATGTTAGGTAGGTACTTTGTTGATGAAGAGGAATGCAACTCACCAAAGAAACTCATAATTAAGTGGAATGTGTAAAGCAAGAATAAGCATGGTTGCGTCCTTGCCTTTAGAGGGTCAAGCATGCTGAGAGACTCAAACAAAGGTTTGTAGAATTAGGGAGACTGCATGGATTGAGGATGGCTGTTGAAACACAGCTACATGAACAAAGAAAATAAAATAGAAGAGTTTCTCATCTACTGAGAAATTGTTCCGTTCAGTTTGTTGTAATCATGTTAGCAATTTAAGCTGAAAAGATTCAGTTGTGGTTATATAAGACCACTGCCCGAAAGCGGCCTATTTGGGAAGAAGCGTACTAGAGAGGGTGGGGTTGGGTACTATGGAAGTAAATATAGGGATCTGATTAAAGTATGTTGTATACATATCTAAAAAGGAGACTCAGTATTTGGTACAATAAATGTTAAAATAAAAATTAGTAAAAAGTAAAGCATATCAAATATAATTGAAGTAGAGCAATATAGACATTACTAAATCAGATGTTACTTATTTAAAAATATACTTGGAATTAGGCCATAAATGTCTTGTGACATAATTTGAGATTAGTCCTGACACAGCGCTTAAAAACAAAGCTGAAGTGTGGAGGAATTTCAGGTGTTGTGGGAAGACCAGTTCATGAGCTGTCCTGTTACCTTCACTAATGTCGGGGCTGCGACAGGATTTACAGTGCAACTGGCAGGCGTGTAAAGCCTGTAGGATAGGAGAAGACATGTGAGCAAGTAAAAGGTCTCAGAGTGAACGTGAGGTTAAGAGCCAAGAGTTGTTTTGTACAGGAATAGGCAAAATCAGATCTTTTAGCCTGTTGGAGTTTCAGAGGCTAGCTTAGAGGTTGGCTGCATAAGGTTAGACACTAAAGGCTCCGAAAAAGATGTGAAGTTATGGCTCATTCATAGATGGAATAGCCTTTCCAAGATCTTTCTGTATGAGGGCTACCGTTCACTCTACTTGTGAACCTCCAATTGGTTTTAATCATCCATGATACGGTAAATTCTTCCTCCTAAGTGGTAGTGGAGTGAGTGAGCAGTTGTACACGTTGCAGAAGGAAGCAGTGGAGACGGTGCACGGAGCTTGTTGCAGAAGCTCTTCTTAGGGGATGCTTCCAAGTCTGCAAACCTTCTGTACCGATTACACATTTATCAGGTTGGAAATGTCTTCCTGTGTAGTGCGCTCGTGTGATTTTTCAGCTGCCAGAGGGATTAAGTAAAGGCTTAATTCCAAGAACATGTACATAACTATGTAATGTCACATATTCTACTTCTCAAAAGTTCCATTCTGCCCGACTGTTCAGGGGAATTTCAGGAGTCCTAATTTGAAGTTGTTTTAGATTTTTCCAGTTTGGTTAACAAAGGTCATTATCTATGGTTCATCACTAACTTACATATATTTACAGCTTCACAAAGAGAAAATGGTGTATCTTTACTGGTTTGAAAAGAAAAATACAAGCTCATTATTGCATGGAAGGTATTAACTGTAACCATCACACTGAAAGGTGTTGTTATCTTTCAAGAAGCACAAACTTGGAAGGTAGGTCCCAACTGTGTGCTATGGACAGTGTAGGCAGTGAGCCTCCTGTGTCCACGATCTGGGTACAAGAGCTTAAAACCATAAAATGGCTCATCGTGAATATCAATGTTGCTATCTCAGTGAGTGCCCTATGACCCCGGTAACTTTAGAAAACGCCAGTTAGTTACTTTCTCTGCCCCACTCCCCGCTTTTGTTTTTCCCATAGTTCACTATGTAAAAAGTGAATGGGTTGTAAAGTTGTTAGAAGATGATGGTCAGAGGGTCCTTGGTGAAGGACTAAGGTACCAGCAGGAATGATCCTCAGCCTGAGATATGAGAAGTCAAAGACCCATGATTCAGTGGTACATGGTCTAGACAGAGATAATCCCCCACCCATTATTGTTTTTGTCCTAAGGAGGATCTAGAAGTAAAAAGTCATTCAAATACATACATGTATTACATGTGCTTGTTTTACAGCAGTGTCTTGATTTCATGTGGGCTTTGTTTTGTGCTTAAGGAAAGAGATTTGAAAATTTTACAGTAACACGGGAATTTTGTTGATTTTTTTTGAAAAATGACCCACATTTATATAAAATGACACATAAGAAAACAGCTTTCATTGGTTAATATTTCTTACTTTGAGGTTGGTATAGAACATTGTTTTGTGACATTTTGGGAACTTTGGGTATTTACTGTGGGGCCATGCTATTTGGTTTGTTCCATAGAAACAGTCACTTGGTAAAGATGCCTTCCATTTATTTGAGCGAAGGGTGACTTTGGGTGCCACAATTGTGCCATTGATTGCATTGCTCCTTTTAGGTTTTACACTTTCAGTATCAGCTATATTTTATGCACCTACTTACCACCAAAACAAAAAGCTCTATGACAGAGTTAGAATGAGAAAAATCATTAACTTTATTATATCCTCTTTCCTAACTTGTGTCCCCTGCCCCATGGGAAGCTCATGTCTTGGCTCTTGGTATGTTTCTGCAGCTTCAACTCTGGGCTGAAGTCATATTTCTGTTTTGATACTTCTTCATGTCTTCGTTTGGCATTTACTTACCCCTAAATCAAATGAACAGCTGAGGGATCTGATAGTTGTAGGGCAGGTGTAACTTGCCAAGTGCTTCTCTGACTTGGCTATCTAAATTGTCCAAACAGCTTCACGAGGAAAGTACAAGTCTTATGTCCTCTTAGAGGCACGGTAACCAGGACCCTGAGCACGGAAGAGCTGCCACGGGCACACAGTAAGAGCTGATGATACAGTTTCGGAGCACACCCTCTAACAGCCATGCCAAACTGCCTCCATACTGGGGGGAAGTATTTTGTTACACAATTTGATGTTGTGAGACTTCGTGGTTAAATAGTTTTAATGGGCCGGAAAGCTTGTAAGTTGATACTCTAGTTAGCTAATGTTATCTATCGCCTAGATGCAAACTCATCAGATTTCCCATTATACCCAAAAAGGAAGTCCTTTTGTAAAAACTGTGCCGACAGAGCTGTGTGATTCATTTACCTATGTCACCTAGCACTATATGTCTTTATAAAAAGGAGTCTTAACATATAAGTGCTTAACCTTTACTTCTTAACGATGAGCTTTTAAATTGTTATTGTGCTGTCGTAATTAGGTGTAACACCTAAAATGCTGTGTGTGTATAGCTATAAAAAGAAAGTAATGTGATCTAGGACTGACAGTATAGCTATATCTAGGGGGAAAATCCTATGGAAGGTTGAAATTGAACATGGTAACTGCAATTATCTAAAAGGAAGTCTATTACCTTATGATAAAACTGTCAAAATAATGATTTGGTACTCTCACAGATTGTTCAGAGAATCAATAAAACCAATATTACGTCACAGTTTGAGAATTTAGGAATTCCACTTTCTCTTAATTCACAAGAGAATGCTAATATAGTTTAAGAATGAGATAATTTTGTGGTTTTGTTTCTGTTTCATCTTGTAACTCTTATTAGAGTAAATATTTTGCTTGGAAAACTTAATAAAACAACATATTTGGGAACTATGAATAGTATTTATTCATTAGTTCTATACAGGATCTATGCAAAATGCACCACTTTGCTTTGCAAGAATGCAAACTACAGGATGTTGAGTAGAGTCTAGATGATTTCTTCTGGGTTACTGCTTTTTTCAGGGCCTGTCTTTGCCTTTGGGCCAAGGTTTGTCTTTGCTGTCTTGGATACAAGACGAATAGCAGTTTGAACTTGGGTTGCTCAAGTCTGCTTGCTTCCCTTCTGCCTGTCTATACAAATGGACTTTTGTATTTCAGGACAGTTTAACAGACTCATTCAAGACTCCTGCAAGCTGACTGTTGGACACAGATTATTAATGTTTTGCCTTTTTAACTGAGTATTCTAAACTTAGGTTCTCATTTTTGTTTTGTGACTTGGGACATTTCGTATAACGAAAGCAGAACCACCTTTAGGTGAGAATAGCATTCATTGTCATGGCTATTTGCAGGTGGAGGCTGCATGTTTGTTTCCCAGCCGTCCAGGCCAGAAATAAGCACACAGAAACTATATTAATTGCAGTACTGTTTGGCCAATAGTTTGAGTGTATTTCTAGCTAGCTCATACATCTTAAATTAACCCATTTCTATTATTCTCTGTGTTATCACGAAGCTTATGGTTTACTGGCAAGGTTCCAGGTGTCTGTCTCCTTTGACAGCTACATGGTACCTCTCTGACTCTGACTTCTTTCTCCCAGCATTCAGTTTTGTTTTCCCACCTTGCTCTATTCTGCCCTGCCACAGGCCAAAGCAGCTTTAATAGCCAATGATAATAAAACATATTACAGCATTCCACATCAGCTCTTGACTTGGTCCTATATCCATAAATATTTATTGATATTGGGAATAATGGTTTTGTTGATGACATACCTATCATTTCACGTTGTGTGAAGACTGAGGATCTGCTAATGAAATTTTTTTGGGGGGTAACACATAAAACAATTGACTAGAACTTGATGGTTAATGGGAGATTTGGGTATTATCAGACCCATTCAGTAGTTTTTGCATATAGTGAAGGCAGATGTTAATATTGTTGACTCATAAACAATAAAGCAAAGCTTAGGGTGACTATTCCTGGCATAGTTAGAAGCTGCAAGAGCTAGGAGATGGATGTGAGTCACCAAGTCTACATTCTTCCTCACCTTGCACACTTAGCCAAGTGCAGATATGATCAGCTGTGGTTATGAACAAATGAAGTAACTCAGGTCTCATTATTTCAAAGCCACCGTTTTTCCATTGCTGACAGGGATACAGTGTACAAACCCACCCATTTGGTGCCCACATTCTTGCTTTGTGTAGTGTATTATGACTTTTTCTCCTTCTTACTTAAGTCTCATTCTTTATAATTTGTGTGTATTTCCACTTGCACTGGAGTCCCAGTTTGATACTGTGTCATCATCCTCAGGAACACCTCTGGGAGCCCTAGTTTGCTCATCTTTAAAATCACATAGGATCTGCCTGCCAGTGTTAGACAGCATGAGCTTGATTTTATCCATTTTCTAGTATGGTGCTTGGCAGATACTGATTTTTTTTTCCTCCGTATGGGAGTTTTCTCTTAGCCTGGTGTGGTTGTGTAGGCCTCTACTCCCTCAACTGGGAAAGTGGAGGCGGGAAGATGAGTAATTCCAGGCCAGTCTCAACTGCATAGTGATTTCCATGGTACTACATGATCCTGGGAAGGAAGGAAGGAAGGAAGGAAGGAAGGAAGGAAGGAAGGAAGGAAGGAAGGAAGGAAGGAAGGAAGGAAGGAAGGAAGGAGTGGGGGAGAGAGGGAGGGAGTGATGGAGGAAGGGAAAGAAGGAAGTAAGGAGGGAGGGAAGGAAGGGAGAAAGATCATGGGAGGAGAGCAAAAGAAGGTGAAGGGAAGGAAACAAAAGAAGTTTTCTTTTATTATTTATTTAATAATTTAATGCAGAGAAATTTGCATATATTTTATAGGTTGTGCTATAATCTGCTGAGTGAATTTTATTTATCAATTTCCCAATCCTTCTTTCAACCCTCTTAACTCATAATCTGAGCAAACAGTGCTCTTGTCTGTCATTCATTCCAGTAATGAAGCTGTCTGACGGTAGTGTCAAGTTCCAACCCCATCTCCACGAGCATGCTTCTCCATAAGCACACATGTCAGCACCCCTCTACCATGAGTGTCAGAAGTCAGTTTGCTCAGCATGACCTAACTTTTAATGAGTCTACAGATACTTTTGGGTTTATGTTTTTTTTTTCACTGTTTCTATATATCTACTAACTAGCTTTAATTATTCGAGCAATACTTAGAGTGGAGAAAGCAAAATAAAGGCAAGTTGTTTCTCTCTCTTTTTTTTTTCTTCTTTTTTTCTTTTTGTTTTTTGGCTTTTTGAGACAGGGTTTCTCTGTGTAACAACTCTGACTGTCCCAGAACTCACTTTGTAGACCAGTCTGGCCTCCAACTACCTCCTGAGTGCTGGGTACAATACCACCACACCCAGCTGAGTTATTTTTCTTTCTTCTTTTTTTAAATATTTATTTATTATGTATACAATATTCTGTCTGTGTGTATGCCTGCAGGCCAGAAGAGGGCACCAGACCTCATTACAGATGGTTGTGAGCCACCATGTAGTCGCTGGGAATTGAACTCAGGACCTTTGGAAGAGCAGGCAATGCTCTTAACCTCTGAGCCATCTCTCCAACCCCTGAGTTATTTTTCAAAACTGGATTTAATTTGGATTCTTTCCTATGTTTCACTCTGCACTCCTCCATAAGTTACCAGCATGCCATATACTCAGTGGACGCTTTCCTGTGTGAGAGAGGCCCTGCAGGGAATGGGCAGGGAAGAATCGTGACAGTGCCCTATGGCACTTCTATTAAAAGTTTAGTTTTTAATATTTTTATCTCACTCTTGGTTTTCTGCACTTCTCTCATAAATGTTTCTGTTCAGTTTTCAGACTGTTGATTGATATTTGGTTTAAAAAACTAGATAGTGTGTTTAAGAATATTATTTAAATGATATTTTGTGTGTAAGTGTGCCTCAGTGTAGCCTTTGGCTCAAGTCTGTCAGCAGTGTGCCAGTTGGAAACACTATGATTGTGATTTGGAAGTTTATCCTTGCCCCTTAATAGTACACAGCTACCCTCTATGTTTTTACCTGTCGGTAGGTCATACTGAAGCAAGCAGAAAAGAAAAGTCCCTAAATTATTTGTGAAATGTGAAAATGGAAGTATTAGGTAATGGTCTTAGTTTGACATATGAAGTACCAGGTTGTCACCATTCCAAGGAGAGCCTGCTCTGGGAATGAAGAAAGACTACCGTCCTGTCTACGATACCTTTCATCAGTTGAATGTTCTTTAAGTCATCAGCACACTGACCATGTTCTTTGGGACTGCTCACCTGCATTTTGGCTTGGAAGGCAGATGATTGTATCTCTAGAAGTATGAAAGATGAAAGAACTGGAGAAGATGGGACTGACAGATGGGTGGCAAAGGGGTTGATAGTGTTTTCAGCATTTCCTGTCTAATTAGACGTTCTGATGGCTATCATCAAGGAAACTGACAACAAATGCTGGCAGGGATGTGGGGAAAGAGGAGCTCGTATGCGCTGCTGGTGGGAGCGTAAAGTAGTGTAACCACTAATGGAAACCAGCGTGGAGGTTTCTGAAAAAGCTGAAAATGTAGCTGCCACGTGATCCATCTATATATGCCAATTCTGGCCATTTATCCAAAGAACTCTGGAGCCTATCACAGAGATACATGAACATCTGTACTTTTCGCTGCTCTGTTCACAATAGCAATGAAATGGGACCAGCCTAGATACCGTCTATAGATGAGTGGATAATGAAAGTATGGAACACATATGAAATGGAATTTTATTTAGTTGTTAAAACATGAGATTATGAAATTTTCAGGAAACGATGGAGTTGGAAAGTATTAATTAAGCAAAGTGAAATAAATATAAAACAGAACAAAAAATTAAGCAAAGTGATTCATACTAAGAAAAACAAAATGCATATTCTCTCTCATGCAAATCCTAGTTTATTGTGTGTGTGTGTGTGCATGTGTGAGTCTATAAATGAGTGTAAATATGGGCAAAAACTATGGAAAGGAAGACCCAGGAGGGGACACAAAGAGGTAGTGAGGAAGATGAGGGCAAAGGCGCATGCGACAAGGTGGAAAGGATTCTGGTGGGGTAGCATACAAGGGGGGCAGCGGAGCATAAGGGAGAAGAATCACCTAAAACAATTTTGATTTGAAAATGTAATAATGAGACCTGATATTTTGTTGGTTAGTTAACAGTAATAATTAGACACTCTGAGATGTTGTGTATTTTCTTTTGTTTACTGAGCAGGTGCATACCCCTGATGCTGCAAAGATGGGTCTTCTGGCTAGCGTGAGTTGTTGACCTCAGCAGGCTTATGCTGCAGTGGTAGAGCTGAGCTCCTCCCAGACATACTTTACCGTAATTTAGGATGAGAGCGATGTCTCAGTGGGTAAGGCCTCGGTGCACTCTTGTGAAGACGTTAGTTCAGATCCTCACAGCTCCTGTAACATTGGGTTGGTAGTACATGGCCGTAATCCCAGTGTTCCTAGGTGAAATGGGAGGCAGGAGAATCTGCACAGCTCTCAGGTCAGCTGGCTTGTTTTGTGTGAACACAAAAGAAGATGGAAGGCCAGGTCTGACTCGAGGTCTCTCTGTCTGTCTGTCTTTTCTCTCTCTCTCTCTCTCTCTCTCTCTCTCTCTCTCTCTCTCTCTCTCTCTCTCTCTCTCACACACACACACACACACACACACACAGAAATGGGATCAGCAGACTTACTGACATTCTTATGCAGTCTGTAAATGAGCAGGCATGGAATTTGAAAGTTTTTATTAATGTTGATATATTTTATATATATTTTATAAGATTTCAATTGTAGTTGTCTAACTTGGAGTATGTTTTCATTTTTTTAAAAACATTTAATACTGGAGTTTAGTGTTGTATCAGTGATATGGTAAACGAAATCTGAATCAGAATCTCTCTTGAGTCTGGAAAAACTTAAAAATGTTAGGAGATAATTATGCAAATTATTTTAATTGTTTCCTCATTTTATGGAGTTTGATTTTAAAATTCTTTTGACCTTAGCAATATCAGCAGTCGCCCCCGCCCCAGGAATTCAAATAGTGTTGACAGAATTTTGAAACATTGAAAATCTCAGTTTATTTTTGCATTAAAAATAGGAATGTTTTTTTTTAATTTGAAATTTCATTTAGTTTTTATTATCCAACATTAGGAATAGACCATTAATTTTCTTTATGCTGTCTGTCTGGAGTGTTTTATTTCTTTCTGTAGCTTGTTTGAGTCTTCTCTACTTTTCCTTATATTTAATTTGGGGGAAAAATCACTGCAACTTTATACTCTGAGGAAATTGTTCACTGTAGTAGGTGACCTGCCCATCAATACAAATTTACTTTTTCCCTTGATATCTATGAATTGAGGACCTCTGTGTGCCAGGAACTGTGGTAGTTCTCAAGTAGACATCAAGAAAATATAAAAAGCAACGTCCCTGTTCTCCAGGAGCCTGCATCCGAATGGTGAAGGCTGGTCAGAAATATATAAATAATTAAATTGT
>NC_080094.1:58790000-59000000 GCF_950005125.1 Chionomys nivalis | reverse complement strand
GAGCAGTGAGCTTGCCTTCCAGGGCGGACCGCTGACAGTACTTTGTTCCTGCATCAGCCCCTTCCCCTCCTAATGCAGGGACATAATGCAGGAAGAGGGGAGTTCAGGAGGCCACAGCCGTCCCCAAGCTCATGGTATCACAGCTGTATGGGACTGTCTAAACGCGAATGTTCTTTATTATCCTCCGTATAATGACACCTAATTTATAGATGTTTTTGGTTCATATTCATTTTTATTGGCGACCATTAATTTTTTTTTCTGCTAAAGTCAGCAAAAAATGTAATTAAATGGTCTTTTAATTTACACTTAATTACTGCACTGGAGAAGTAATCTCAGAAATGTATTAAGTTCCTTTCTTATACTCTTCCGTAGATCACAGCTATCGAAGAAAATTTCCAACAATATAAACTGTCTGTCATACGTTTTCAGTGGAGCGGTTTCCAGCCCTGGTGTGTCATTTGGGGCACCCAGAAGTGATGCACACAGAAGGAGCTCGCTGGTGCTTCTCCTCAGAGACGAAGAAGTGTGCTTCTTCGCAAACACACTCTATTCCCACAGGCCTCTGAGAATGTGCCCCAGGACTCCTTTTAAACACCCCCTCTCACTTTGGCACAGGACCCTGCTGCCATTGTGTTCCTCGCACTAGCTGAAAGATTAATTACAACCGAAGAAATGTATCTTTTAACTGTCTCATTACATAAAGAATTCATAGTGAAGTTAACGTCCGCATAATTTAATGATATACAGATTTTAATTATACAGTACACTGTTAATTGCATGGCTATTTTTAGATCAGGCTACTAACTTGTTCAGTTAAATGAATAACTTGCTTAAGGTATCAAAATATGGGCTTCATACTCTCAAGTCTCTGCATCTTTTTTTTTTTTTTTTCAGTCTGATAGGTTATTTTCATGCCATTTGTTCCTCCTGAAAATGAGGGTGATCTATGCCTTGCCTTCAACTCTTGGTTTCTCTCACACATAGGATTTTGACCTTTCTTTGATGGGGGGGGGTGGCAGTAACTAGTAAAATATAAGAAACCTGTAGAAAATGTCCTTGTGTTAGATAATGGGCCGAAATTGAATAACTGTATTTTCCTTGAAAGTTGAGACCACCCCTACCAGGAGAATTAGAAGAAAATATTTCTAAATGGAAGTTCAGTGCCTGTCCCTGGCTGTGATTAGTCAGGTGGGCTTGGTTCCCCAGAAGGGTTTCTTTCATCATCCTGCAAATGTGTGGGTTTCCATATTGTTGAACTACCTTGAATGTATGCCCTAGACTTCTTATCTGCATCTCTCTAGGATTCAGGCTATGAAATTTAGGCTCTTTCTTTTCCATTGGGTGAGGGAGTCTGCTAGGAAAATAGACTTCTTGCCAGTGCACTCTGTCTTTTCATGTACCCCTGTAATCCTGGGCAACACTTTTAATGACTTAGAATCAGCTTCTCTCTAATTGAACACTGTGCCGGACCTCATGACATGGTGTGGGTCTTTGCCAGCACAGATCCTAGGAGATATAAATAAGTGGGCTAGAAGAGGTGCTATTGTGGAGTGGGAGGGGACTCTTGGAATTCAGTGTCTAAAGGTAGAGATCTGCCCCTCTGCGCTGACAGTGCATGTTTGCTCATACAGGCAGCCACTGTGGGTCACATTTTTGAGATAACAGTTTTCTTTCCTCTGTAGACCCTAAGACACTTGGGATATTATCAGGTTTTCTGATGTTGTTTGCTTTTGTGTCATTCTTAAAAGATGAGGTTTCACACTGTAGATTAGGTCTCACTGTGGGGCCCAAGCTAGTCCCATCCTCCAAAGAGTCTTCCTCTTTTAGCCTCTTAAATGCTGGAATTATAGATATGAACCTAACTTTGTGAGGTTTTCTATCCCATGAATTTTTTTCTTCTCTTTATGCTTGTCTCCACTCTCAAACTCAGCCCCAAAAGAAATGAGAAAGGTTAGAACATCTTTCCGTGGCCCTGTGTCCTCTCTACCCAGAGCACAGAATGCCTTGCCAGAGGGCTTAGGTGGCGCTCTAACAGGCAGGGTGCATTGATCCAGAACACTTTAGATGGCTTCAAAGACAGAACTAGATGTGAAGAAAAGAAAAATAGCCAAGGAACCCCCAGATTGAATGGCTACAACCAAGTCATGACCGCATCACACTAAGTGACTCAGTGAGACTCTGGCAGATTATGCTCACTCCCCATGCCACAGTTTCTTCATTGGGAAGATAGCACTAGCTACTTCTCATCAGAACAGCATAAAAATTTCAGTCAGCTAATTACAAGTGACGTTATAGGGTTTTGCTTTTTTCCTTTTGTGCTGGCGGTCGAACCCAGGACACCGTGAATGCTATCGTAGCACTCTGCCACTGAGCTGCACTTCAGTAGTTAGAGTAGTGCCCGGCGTACTCTGTAAGGAAATGCTTGCTATTATTCTTTGGATTTTTTTTTTTTTTTTTTTTTTTTTTGCCCCTTTGAGAAGTGGAAATTTGTGGAGCACAGTAAACTGCTTGCCATGCAAGCATGGTACTTGAGTTCATTCTCCAGAACCAGTCAATGTAAAAAACCTAGCTTGATAGCGGTGCACTTGTAATCCCAGCCCAGTGGAAGCAGAGAAAGGTAGACACCTGGGCGGTGCTGGCCAGCCACACAACCCTCAATAATGAACTCCAGTGTGAGACTTTGTCTCAGAAAACAAAGGTAAATGGCTCCCGAGAAACAAGACCCAAAGGTTGTCTTCTGGCATCCACATATACAAGTGCACGCATGTACAGGTACCCACTTGTATTTGAATACACACAGCGAAATAGAAACTTGAGGTGCCTTACATCCTTAAGTGAACATTCCTCTGGCATGGTACAAATAGGAAACCAGCATTTCTGACATTTTTAGAAACTTAGATAGAACATGACTTTTGTCACATCAGAATGATACCACATATTTCTTCACATTTGTGTCATTTTTAGTGTATTTGCTGTGTGTATGCACACACATACATGCGTGTCTACATGTGCATATGTGGGTGTAAGAGGACAACTTTCCCCGTGACTCCCTGGTAGCAAAGCTAAGTGGTGAAGGATAGCGTGCCACTGCCTGAGTCATCTCGCTGGCTCCACTTGCGTTTCAGAATGGAGATGTACAATTCTACCTTAAAAGATAGACTGCTTGACACAAATATAAAATACTTATAAAATGATAGACACTCGTTACAAAAGGAGTTAGATTACATGCTAGTAAAGCCATCCACATGATTAAGTCAGAGATAAACACACCCCTTTTGTGGGTACACATGCTTATATGTTTTCAACACTTTTCTATGATATATTATATTGTAGTGCTTCTTATTCTGTTTCCCCTAAATGAATTCTTTAGTCTATTCATTCATAATAAGGAAAACTACAAGTTAAATATACTTGCCTCTTTCTCTCTCCGTCCTCTCTCCTTCTCTCTCTCTCTCTCCACACACACACACACACACACACACACACACACACACACACACACACACACAGAGATATATATGTCTCACCCTAATAATAGGGAGTACAAATAGGAGGACAGGATTTTTGAGTAGCGATGTGTTTTGGCAGTGTGTAATTCATTCATTCATTTAGCAAAGGGCTGAATTGTTATCTTGTAGCACCTGAGAGAAATACTTCTGCTTTTAAACGGCACATCAAGTACCCTGTGACTCATGCCTTCTTTATAGTGGTGATATATAATCAGATGCATATATCTGTGGCATTGCATATGGTCAGCCCTGAAAACATACATGTAAGTCATATGTGGACTCAACAGTTTATATTTAGGAATATGTATGTAAATACAAATACATATAGTATGCAATAATATTTGATGGAAAATATTGAATTTGGAAGGGAGCAGGGAGGGGTATATGAGAGGATTTGGTGGGAGGAAAGGGAAGGGAGAAATGTAATATATTACCCTAAAAACAAAAAAAGTTGCATAATTGAGCAGGCCAATTTAAAAAATCATAAAATTATTCTTAGATGGTTGGTGCTTTTTAGTTTGTTTTCAAGTGTGGAAAGGAGCTTGCCACCAAGTCTACTAACGTGAATTTGATCCTTGTGGCCCACGTTATGGAGGGAGAGAACTCACTCCCTGAGTTGACCTCTGACTTCCACAGACAAACTATGGCATGTATGCCCCACCTCCCCCCCCATTAAATAAATAAATGTAGTTAAAAACATTTAAGCTTAAGAAACATTTACTTTGCTGGGTATGGTGGGTTAAATATATGATCTTAGCATTTGGGAGGATGAGGCAGGAAGATCACTGCAAGTTGAAGACCAATCTGTGGTACATAGTGAATTCTAGGCAAGTCTGAAAGCTGAAGCCCTGTCTGTCTCTGAAGGTTGGGTGTTGGTTCATAGATCACATTCAGGAATTCGGTTTACATTCATCCTAGGAGATGCTATGTAAGCTGGTGGGGGAGAAAAGACATTAGTGACCTTACCCAGCTCTGAACTCTACAAACTGTGACATTAATCTGTCAAGCAAGAAGTACCTAGTTATGCAATAGTGGCGCTTGGTCTGTGGCTAAACCAATGCTTCTGAGGCCCACTCCAGAGCATGGAATATATACCCAATACTGTATACTTTCTGTCTAAAAATAAATGAATGAATGAACAAATAAGTGGGAAAAACAAACAAATAAAAACAGAGCAAATTTAAAGGACACATGACAGGGAAGATCATAGACCCTGGGGGGTACTGACTATCATTTAGCTAAATTGACATAAAGTCATTGCCTTGTAAATATTTATGTTTATACGTATTGACAGATTCTACTCTCAGCCTTAATCAGAGAAGCCTCTCTCCAGGGGATGATGATGAATGGGAAGACCCGGGACTGCTCAATGTACTGAGAATAAGTGACAGATGAGGGCTCAGCCCCAAAGGAGACATTTATACTGCCCTCTACTGCTTGGGGAACACTGAAAAGGAGGAGCAGAAAGAATAGAGCCAGAACATAAAGAAAGGAGCTGCAGTGTTCCATCTTCTGAGCAGGGTGCAGTCATTACAGTCAGGGACTCAAAAGCAGCTGTGGTTGGGAGTGATTTCTTTCTAATCTGTTGCTTTCATTGGTTAATTAATAAAGAAACTGCCTAGGCCCATTTGATAGGCTAACCCTTAGGTGGATGGAGTAAACAAAACAGAATGCTGGGAGAAAAAAGCCAAGTCAGTGAGTCGCCATGATTCTTCCACCAGACACAGACGCAGGTTAAGATCTTTGCTGGTAAGCCACACCTCGTGGGGCTACACAGATATGGGTAGACCAATATGTAAGAGCTAGCCAATAAGAGGTTATAACTAATGGGCTAGGCAGTGTTTAAAAGAATACAGTTTCCGTGTAATTATTTCTGGTAAAGCTAGCAGGCGGCTGGGAGCTGGGGCGGCAGGGAAGCAGCCCGCAGCTCCTCACAACACCTGGTCTACAAGAATGAATCCATTGACAGTCAGACATGGATGGAGGAAGGACTCAGTGGTGGGGGGCAGGCATACACTTGGCTACTGAACTATTTACTAGAACTCATTCCTTTCAGTTGTGTCCATATGCCACCAGGCTTCAACTATTAGTCCTAATTCAGTGGCAACATAGCTGGCCCTAGTCACACTGAATGGGTCACAAAACAAAGCTAAAAGTCAAGAGTCTAGAGAAGAGACTGTGGGGGTGGAGTTGATAGGGACAGAAGGGCATGTAAAAGGGTAGGAGGAAAGAGCAGTTTGAATGCATTGCGTGCATGTATGAAATTGCCAAAACCTTTAAACATCTTAAGTTTTTAACATGAATAAACTGAACATCAAATTTAGGAATTTAGAGCTCTGTAATTTTAAGCTTAAAAATCTGAAAACTTGAGGCTTCGTAAGTAGCAATAAACTTGAGAGACTTTTCCTTATCATCTGGGGACCTATGATGACTTGAATTCTTCCATGTATAAAAGGCCTGTATTAGTTATTTTCTCATTGCTGTGACAAAAGACCTGACAAGCAGCTTAAGAGAAGAGATGTCGATTGACTCACGGGCAACTGCTGTTCTTCATTACAGAGAAGTCTTGGCAGCAGGAATATGCAGTAGCTGGTCATTGCATCTACAGTCCTGATCCTAAGACAAGGATGAACACTCCATTCACCTTCTCCTTTTTGTTCAGATGGATCTCAGCACATGGCATGGTGCCATCCATCTTTAGGGCAGGGCTTCTCACCTCAATTAACCCAACCTAGAAATTTCCCCTCAGACATGTCCACTGATTTGTCTTTTAGGTGATTTGAAATTTTGTCAGGTTGAGAATGTTAGCCTCTGTGAGTACTTAGATACTTAAAGACAGCAGTAGTAACTATAGTAGTCTAAAATTTCCATTTTCTTGAAATTTTTTAAGTGTGACATGATTTTAAATCATAGCATTCTGATCGATCTCTTTTGGACAGTTGACAAAGTAACAAAAGATTGCTAGACAATAGGAGTCCTTCCCAGTCTGTTATGAAGACTACATGCAGATTATAAAAACAAGAATGGCTTGAACAGAGGAGGTAAGAATTGAACTGAATTTCAAAGTTTGGGCCAGGGGAAAGATGATGGGGAAAAATTATAGTTTGGAGGCTGTATGTTGGAGTTTGGGGAGGAATTATGTAAAAATCATGGCTTAGGCAGATACTTAAAAAATAGCTGTTGGGATATTTGGTGGGCTCAAGTTGATGGTATTACAGTGGTCCTGAAGCTGTAAGTTGCCAGAGACAACGGTTCTGTCACCAGGAATAGCCATTCTTTGGAGATGTCTTCTTTTCCATACATGCTACTTTCATATTTGATGACTTTTAAGTTTCTTATTGATTGTATACTGAACAAAGAACAGAATATGATTTGTCCTGTAGGGTTCAGTTGTCAGATGATATCCAGCTTCATTAGGCATCGCTTGTATATAGTGAGGAAACTGATGGGCTAAAGCCTGCCATGTGGGGTAACATCCCCAGCTATAAAGATGTGTAGCTTCTAAGGACACCAGCAGAATTGCAGTTTTCCAGGAGAGGCACTGACAGGTCAGTCCCTATAGAGATGTAGCTTGGGAGCTCCCTAACCTTGATGTTCAAAGGCCTCAAACCCAGAAAAGATTAAATACTGGCTGGCATTTATGCTTTCTTGTCTAGGAGCTCAGTCTCAATTGACAGCCTCACACAAAGGAGAAACACCTGATGCATCCTGGTCATCTTACAGCATTGTGGTCCCCAGGAGTAGCCAAATAGGCTCCATCACCAGAGCTTCAAATGTACATGAACTTGTCTTCCAAGTAGTCATCTCCTCTTTCTGCCTTTGTCACTCATCCTCTCCTCTATGTGGTTACCACTTTCCATTACACAGAGTCCAAACTTAATGTTTGTTTACTGCAAAGAACCCAAACTAAGGGAATGGAAAAGAGGATTCAAGAAGCTGAAAAACAAATTGACAAATGGTTGATAAAACTAAAGAACTAAGAATCAACTGTTTGAAAAAGTAGAAAGTAGTAAGGATATATCTCAGTAGTAGAGCTCTTTACCACTGTGCTTTCCTCTAAAATGGAAAACAACTGCCCCCCTCTGTGTGTGTGTGTGTATGGGAACCCATAAGGGAAAGTAATTACATTGGTCATGGACATGGAAGATTCATGTTGGTACTAACCAGGAAGTTTCCTCCCTGGTGGTTAGCTTTCATAGCACCAGAAGGGGCTATATTGGCTGCTGGGGAGAAGAGGTCATCAAGGGTCTTAATTTATGCAGTTCTCAACTCTGCAAACTATAGTAGTGATAAGCCTGGCAAGAAAAGCTCATGGGTGCAATAGTGGCTTGGATGTTAGGGTGCTAACCAACCACTTTCTGATTGAAATTAAGCCTTACTCCACAGGAGGGAATACATATCTAATACTTTAAATCTGAGCAAAAATTCAGGGTTATGGTGACCACGTACCTATGTGTGAATCTAATATCATTATTCTATTAAATCGGCAAAAGGTCAAGCTGTGTTGTAAATTCCTATCTCTGTTCTCAGAGATTAGTTCATCTTGCAGATGTAGTGGGGAAGACTGATGGTACTGTCAGTATTTGTTATACTGATTTTGTACATTGCTTATGTTAGAAGCATTCTATAATGAACAAATTCAGTCTTGAGCATTCTGCTTCAGTCAAAACATTACTGCCATCTCTTGTGACATGCTTTATCCAATGCCTGCCCTCTACTGTTCATGTGGCCATGCCTCCAAGTGGCTTGAATTCTTATTTTGTGCCTTCTTCCTAGAAAGGAGAGATGTATCTACTACAGTGGAAGGCATTAGGAAGTGGGAGAGGCTTTCTGTCTCCATGGTTAAAAAGTCTGGAGGCCCACACTGTGCCTAGTTAGTGCTGCTCCTGTGGACACATGTATAGAGCTGACTACAATAGAATTAGAAGGCCTATGAAGGGGCTTGCCTGGAGAAAACTGGTTCTTTCTCACTCAGTAGTCATTGACTACCTGTAGTTCTTCATCAAGGGGTGTGGCCTTCAGAAATTCACTGGTCTGTGTTGGCATGTGTGGCTGTTATGTAGGTCTTCTTTGGGCAGCCATAGTACTGAGATGTCATGGGTACAGCATCCTTGTCATGTCTAGAGGGCACTGTAGCACAGCAGGCATCCTGTTTGTCTAACTCTTACAGTCTTTCCACCTCCTCTTCCACAGTGTTCCTTGAACCTTAGGTTTAGGGGTTGGTATGCCCAGCCCCTATTAGTACATCTCAATTTGCAGGTTTTACAGTTTAATTAAAATCAGCTCACTCTTTTTTTGTTCTTTGTTTTTGTAATGTTCTCTTCAACATATTAAAGTGCCTTTTTTTCTTCTGTTTTCACATACATGTGTGAAAGCCCCACCTTGATGTTGGAGACCATCCTCAATTGTTCTTCCACTTTGTTCACAGGTCTTTTAATGAAACCTAGTGTTCACCAATCTGGCCTGGCTAGTCTTGTTAGCCCCTTCACTCTGAGGGTCTCCGGTTTCCACCTTCAGAGCACTGTACAAGGCCACCGTACTCACTGGACATTTCCATGGGTTCTGATATCCAAACTCTGGCCCTCTAACTTGCATGGAAAGCACTTTAACCACTAAGCCATCTCTCCAACTTTCAACTGATGTTTTTTAGAAAGTTTGTAGACTATGGTACTGAACCCTGAGAATTGCACCTTTCAAAGGTTTATATTATTGATGAAATTAAAGCCATTACTTCTTTATTTGACATATTCTTTTTTCCCCCTCAAAATAAATGACCTACATTTCTCAGATCTTGGGACGTTGACTCTCTTGTTGAAAAAGAGCTTTTAAAATTTATTTGAACAGTGGACTTGCATGCAATTTGTTAAGAGGTCAGTAATTTTCCACTGGCTAGCACTTTGGGTCACACTTGCCAATAAACACTGTTTTCTTTACATGGGCATGAATTTACATTGCAACACCTTTGCACCTCATGACCAGGTGTGCACAGAGAAGGCTGCTGTTTCCCTGGGTAACATAGAAGGATACACATGCCATTCGCATCTGCGAATGAGTGGCAGACCAAAGGAAGTATTCCCAGAGAAGGCGACCACACATGTGAACAACTGCTTTGATCTTCACCATCTGGCTAGGCTTTCGAATTATGCTAGGGAAAGTGGGCAGGTTCACCAGGCACATTATTGTCTTCTTAGTCCTGTTGCCACATCATCTGTTCCTAAGTAAGGTGATGGGTTACTGTTTCATATTCTCAGTATCAATACCACTTATCCATGGTAATTTCTGTCAAAAATCATTGAGTATAGCCCAAGTTTATAAAACACAGTGAATGTCTAAGTCTCATTTGGTTCAGACTACTACTTGAACTTTAACAAAATGATGTGGCAGCTGTTTTCTCAAGAGACTCACATGAGAACTCTTTAGAACAGTCAACTCAAATAATAGCATCCCTTCCTAGAGATGAAGTCACTGAATGCAAGGGGCCACACTGTTTGCTAGTTTGCAGAACTAGTGGTAAGGCAGGACCGGGTAAGATAGCTAGTGGTGTTCTTTTGAGATTCCATATGCAATCTCCTCATCAGTGCAAAGATGTGTTTGCAAATTTCTGTTACATGTATCAGTGATGCTATAAGCATGCAATCATGTAGCTAGCGGTCTTATTTCTTTCCACAATGTTGACTACCATATCTCATGTCTGCCAGTGTCCCAAGGCCACTGAAATTTATAGAGAACCTGATAGTATAAACAAAGTTTCAAATTATCCAGGTGCTATGATGGCACACAGCTATGACCTTACTAACTTTCTTAACTAGATCATTGTACAAGAGGCATTCAAGCAGTTCCTGCATGGGCCATGACCTAAGCCATCTTACTAAATATTTGAGGTTGATTCCACAGGAGGATTCTGGCAGAATTGATTTGCACCAGGAGCTAAGCAGGACCAGGATGTTCTCCGTAGCTTTCCTATCTTTGCACAGCACATACACCCTTTTCTTGAAGCTTTCCATTCTACCTTTCTTATAACGTGGTATTTCAGACTAGTTTGCAGGTGGATGAGATATATTTGGGGTGCAAAATTGTTTACATATAAAATGTATTTACTTCCTGTCCATCCTTCCCTCCCCAAATGACAGACTTTCTATATTCATATGTACCATACATTGGACTCAACCAATTATTAATAGGAAATGCATGGGAGAAAGCTGTATCTGTATTCAACACATGCAGACCTTTCTTATTCAGTAATGACAGTATAACAATGATTTGCCTGCCATTTGTATTGAGTTAGATCACAAGCAATCTAAAGACAGAGTATATGTCAGATTGGGGGGTACATTATATACAAATATTGTAGTGTTTCCTGTAAGAAAACTGAAAATCTATAGAATATGGTCTCTGTCAGGAGTCCTGTGAATAATGGATACTAGAACACAACACACACACACACACACACAGATTTTTTCTCTCATTTCAGATTCTCACAGTTATAAACCTGTCTACCCTGTAGTTCTCATATTCCTCACCTGTTAAATGGACATAACAACTGTTGGCACTTGATGGGAATTACTTTGGACAGATTTAGTTTTGAGAAATGTTTATATTGGCATTAGCGAAGCCTGTGAGTCTGGCCTGCCCTAGCTAACTTGTACGTGTCCTGGTCCTTGGGAATAAGATCTCTACCTGTAAAAGTTAAATCTTTTCTGGTTATTGCTGTTGGTTTTTTTTTTTTCCCCAAAGTTGGCTTTTCCCAAGCTGATTAGTCTGCAAATAGACATATGCTTTAGGTCTACACTTGTTAATTTACCTTGGAAAAAATCAGGTCACTGTCAAATCTGGCAATGTAGTTACGAATACTTGGCAAAAGTGGTCTAATTAGAAGCTTCTCTTCGATGAGGATCTCAGGGAGATGATGAGAATCGGTGCTGTTTTCCTCTGCGTGCTCTGTGTGTACTTCGATGTATGTCACTTCTCCTGTCACCTTACACAAAAGCGTGTCGACTGTCTACTAATAGTTTCTCCTTTTCCTCCACAGCCTCCAAGTCTGTTATCAATAATATGCTACGGGACCCTTCTCAGATTCCAGATGGAGTTCTAGCCAACCAGGTCTATCAGGTATTAATCGCAGCTGTTTTCAGGGACGATGCTCTTATCTGCCTGGCCGAGTAGAGGATTTTAAACCTCATTTAATTACTGTCATCATAAACGATCACTGAGGTCAGGGCGCACCATAAATGGCAATGCAGTATTTTCAGGGAGAGCATTTTTACTTTTTTAATAGCTTGCTTTTATAGTAAATAAAAAGCATGCAATTTTTGTTTTCTGTGATTAAATCTGAATAGCCTTTTGATAGCTTTCTTTGGGTATTGGGGGGAATAATGACTGCTTTTAGAACGTTTACTTTGGTGGTGCTGTAGTCACCCCAGCCTATAACCCGTCTCTTATTTGTCCGCAGTGCATTGTGAACGACTGCTGCTACGGACCGCTGGTGGACTGCATCAAGCAGTATCCTTCCCCATAAAATTTTAGGTGCACAATTGACGAGCTTAGACTCGGTGGAGGAGATGTGTCTAGCTTTAACCTGACATAAAGTTCTGCTTCACAAAACACATTTCATACTCTGCTATTTTACATTCCATCAACTGGAGGGTCACTGCGGACCATTCTTTTCTGCTGCTTAGGAGAGATCAGCTAGGCCCTAGGAAGGTGTCAGTTCAGCCGATGCCCATCCGCCTGCTTATTTCAAACTGCTTGGTTTTCAATGAGTTTGAAGGTGCAGAGTCATTAGGCAGGTAACACACTGTCTTGGAATGTATCTAACCATCCCTGTGGCCATTTTTTAAAATATAACAAAGTTCCATTGAACATGAGCCAATTTCAGTTGAGTGTTTGGAATACATTTTGAATGTAGAATTAAAGGCTGATGTTATTCAAATGCCACCAGAGACCGACCACCACATTTTAAAGGGCAGTAGATTCTCCTTGTTTTAATACTTACTGCAATCTGTACTGTCATTTGGACCCCTAATAAACAGTTTTAGAGAGACTGTGTTGATTTTTCCCTTGGGACCGACTTGAAGGCTATGAGAGGAGATATATCCAGTCATTCGTTCTTAAAGCCACTGAGGTGCCTGAGGACTTATGCTTCCTTCTTAAAATTAGGCTCGGTGAATGGGAATGATTTCAGTAGAGATTATTGATAAACAAAATGGCACGACAGTGAGAATTTGGATAACACTTTAAGGGAAAGGATACTTTCTTAAACAATACTCATAATTTTTGGTGGAAATCACTTTAAAAACACAGTCTTCCTGGGCTAGATTTTGATAGCAGGGATGGTACAGGGGCCAGCAGTGTCTCAGTGATAACCAGTCCAAATTTTTGTTGGATTCTCTTGCAAGCTAGTTGTGTGTGCACGCATCTTCACACGTGCACATATATGTGTGTACATATCCATATATGTGTGTATTCATAGTCACATGTACAAATATGTGTTTATATATCTGTGTGTGCATATATATGTTTGTACATGTTTATATTTATTTATAACCTTCTAGTTTCACAAAGGCTTAGAGACAAAAATATTATTTGAGACATGGTTTTGCTATATTGTCCACACTGGTCTTACGCTCCCAATCCTCTTCCCTTCATTTCCTTTGTGCTGGGATTGTGATTGTGTATTGTCACACCTAGCTCAAGTTTTTTGCAAAGAAAATTACTTTCTTTCCTAAAGACACAGTTAGGATTTGGCGTAATCTTTGAGCAGAGCCCTCTTGCAAGAATACTGAGTAACTAACTAGGACATAGCTTTTTACATGTGCATTCTCTGATCTGGTCCCCTAACTAAAATGCACCAAAGCATGGTCTTATCAAAAGCTGGCTTTTTTATTAGACTAAAGTATAACTATGCTTCTATTTTCAGTGTGAGATTAATGGTAGCGTTAAAAGTTGTGGGAGCACCAACCTCGCATTACCTCAGTGATAAACTTCAGCACATTTATATAACAATTGACACCATCTCAGAGTGTCTAGGGCTGAATTACATGCTAATTTCAAAGCACATAAAATAGTTAAAAATCAATTTAAAGTTAAGGTTTTAAAAGCATAATGTCTTTTGAAAGATTGCATATTGATTTTAAATATAACTCTCTAATTATATATGCATGGACTAAAGTATGAAGTCAACTGCTTTGTAAATGCCAGGAGGCTATTTTTCAGTAATAGTTGAGACGCTTACGGGAAACTAGATTGCTGTATTGCTGGCGAAGAAAATGGCTTGTGAGGTTATTTACAAGTTTTGCCCGATGGTCACTACCATACATCAATAATAGGTATCCTTATAGACAGCGTCTAAGTGTTTCTGCTTATGGAGCATTATAAATTCTGTCTGGAATATTTTCCTTGTATACATATATATATTTTTGACATCATTCACTTTCTCTTTTGGCTGTGTATTGTCAGTAGGATTTAATGGACTTTATAATTTCAATTGATAAATATAATGATATATGTATATAAATTGTATTCACTGACTAGATTCTAATTTTTGCAATTCCATTATGCTTATTACCAGTAAAAAAAATACTGCTTTTATAAACTTTATTTTGTTGACCTTGCATTTTTATATCTATATCAAACGAAGCATAATCAAGAAGTATACCTTTTCAAAATTTGAAATTGTTGATTGCAGTAGCTATGCAAAATAAAACAGGATGGGGAGTTTGTGGAAAGACTGATCGTGTCTTTGCATTGAAGTGGTGTCAGTTTCACATGCTGTAAGTACGCTTGCAAAGATGTGTCCTATTCTGATCAACAGGAATTGTTTTATTTCATACGGGAAGCGATTATTAGTTTTCTTTGTAAGTGAGAAATGTTTTTCTGTGTGGTCCTAATAATAATTCAGGCAGTGTTAGTTTGCCTTGCTTACCCTCACCAAAGTACATCAGTTTCTTACAAAGGAAGCACACACGTGGTAAATGGAATAGATGCAAAACTTCCTTTCTCCATTATGAAAACGTTACATGTAGGCGTTCGTGTTCAGAGAATAAAGTAAATTGGTCACTTACTAAAATGACACACCAATCACAGTGGTAAAGAGGAAATATTGTCAGGGTGCTTTATTTTTCTTTTGGTGCCTGCTGTATTTATTTATTTATCTATCTGTTTATTTATTTTCTTTAGTATGTGTGCCCCTTTGGTGCCTGCTGTATTTATTTATTTATCTATCTGTTTATTTATTTTCTTTAGTATGTGTGCCCCTGCCACCTCCATACCTTTGCTTCTGCATCTCATATCCACCAAGCAAACTCCATGAAGAAGCAGCCTCTTCCAAAGTGGGGCTCTAAGCCACAGCGATTAGACAAAGGTCTAGCAGAAAAGCGGGCGGGGGGGGGGGGGGGAGGAGATGACTCAGGAAGTATGGGGGCTGTGGGTTTCATTCCTGTACCATCAGTAACCTCAGTTTCATGATTCAACATTTTAGATGTAAATAATTTACAGCAATAAAAGTAAGAGCACATTTATGTGGAAAGAAGTAAATAATTTAGTTTCAAAATGTGGGATACCCTGTTAATGAGAGACAATTGAGACTTACCCGTCAAATATCTCAATGAATTTAGAAAATGTGCAAAATTCCATGATTTAAAGTTTTTCTTTATTTTATATCTAGGTAAAAATTAAGTACATGCAGTCATGTGCATTGGAAGAGAAAAACAAACAGGGTACAGCAGTAATGCTGACTTTGGCCTTATTTTGAAGGTGGACAAAAGTTGACTTTGTTTCTTGAATTAGTGGATTTAAAAGACAGTCACCTGTAACCCATTGATAAAGGAGAGGGTAATTTTCTAGGTTTTATTTTAAACTAGTGATATATGAGTTGCCGGTGCGTGATGAGAGTAACCATCTCTGGTAAGTCAAGGAGTTGTTCAGCCATGTTGATGTTGTGGGGTTGGGTAAGGTGGACAATGGAGGAGAAGATCCTGACTGTGTCTACTAAATTCCTTTCACTGGACTGAAGGACCAGAATAGTGGAACACATTTGAGACATAGTATAGGCTCTTTCCTTTCGAAAAAGAGAGCAAGCTTCAAAGGATTACTGCTGACGTCAGTATTTATGAGCCATAGGGCCTTGAACATAGTCCTCAGCATTTCAGAACCTTACTTTATGTGACTGAGAAATGGGACTAAGATTATCTACTCTTTGAGTTGTTGTGAAGATTCAAATAGTGTTTAGTATAAAGGTTTAGGCTATACACTTAGCTAAATTCTTAAAGATTTAGCATGAAGCATATGTGGTCTTTAGGAAGCATTGACTAGTAGCCAGTATTATATAATTCTGATGCTTTTGGAAAAGTGTGAGATCAAACACAGGCCTTGGATAGAGCTCTTTCCTGCCTTTACCTATTTGGTTTTCTTCATTGCTAGAGATAGAATTAGGTTTTCAAGAGTGCTAGGCAAACACTATACCAATATGTCGTGCCCTCAACCCCTCATCCTTTGCTTTCCCACACGCTAACTGGCTTTGTGTGGTTTCTTCTGATCCCTTTCCCCACCTGCTAGAAAAACAAGCCTTTTCTACTTGTGAGGATGGAATAACATACTTAAATCACTTGATATGATGTCTGCCATGGAGAAAGAATTGGAACACTTTGTATGTTCCTGTTCACATCAGATCATATGCATTTGTATTTGTTCATGTGCGCGCGCGCGCACACACACACACACACACACACGTGCACACACAACAACAGCCTTATACCCCCTGGAAGTCAGGCAGGTGCTGATGACTGGCAAATGGATCTCACAGGTTTCTAAGACTCTAAGATTGGAAACCGTTAGGGCAGAGACTGGTTAGTTACTGTTCTTTCTTGTACTTAGTGAGTGTTGAGTTAATATGTACTAAATTGAATTGGAGGGCTGTTTTTTAAAAAATACAAATTAATGGATATTTTAAGTGGCTCCCCTCTTTTTAGAAGAAATTAAAATCATAGTGCTTTATAAGTCATTGTTTGCCAAAATATATGTGTTATAGAAAAATTCTGCTGACTTACTTAAATGAGGGAAGAATACACCTAGAAATTTCCTTCCTCAGAGGTATGAGCTGAGTAGGAAATCCTTGTATAATTACCGTAATTCTTTCATCCCAACACAGAGGCTTGGTAATAGAATTTCCTTGATAGTTCAGCCCTTCGGTTGTGTTCCCTCCTTAACTGAAATGTCTGGTGCTATTGGCTATGAGCATGAAGTCCTGCTGAGAGACTTGCTTCTGAAGAAAAACCTGTCCTTCCTTGGTAAGTGTTGCTCAAGTCCTGGGTCCTTAAAGGTCTAGTTTTAAAGTCTTCACCTTCAGGTAGTCTGTGCTGATGGGGCCAAAGGTGATGATTGATGCTCTGCGTGCTGTCTGTTATTGACTTAGACCTGAGCAGAAGCTCTCATACCCAATCCCCTATGTAGACAGCACATGCACAGGCTTGTAATTAATATTTTATAGAATAAGTGGCTGAAAAAATGCTTTAATATCTGTTGGAGTATTACTTTGGGTGTCATGAGATATTAGCCATAATCTAAACCTTATGAGAGAGAGAAACAAAGAAATATTGTCTATAAAAGGCTTTATATATTAAAGAGAATACTTAGAAAAAGTCATGTTAGGTATGCTTGTTTCCTCATATAGGAAAGTCCTGTTATTGAAAAGCAAAATATTAAGCTCTTATTGTTTTCATGCCAAGTATTAATTGCACCATAGTTTCAGCATGATTTTTCAAAATCCCCATATGTCTGCATTCCTAAGTGACCCAGCAGAGAATCTCACTGTACAGTGTTATTTTTTTCAACATCGCTTCATCATTATAAATAAAGCCTGGAAGGACGTCCATATAACAATGGAGCATGGCAACCATAAAGCAGCCAACGAAGCATTCATCTCTCTCCTCCATTGTTTCTGTAATAACTAACAAAAGATCCACACTAGTCGTGTTAGTAAGCAGTTGCATGAAGACACTGAAGAATCTATATAGTTGACTTTTAGAGACAAAAGGGGAAACCTATTCCATTACTTAATTTTATTGTAAAATGGGCAGCAAATTAGCCAAGGAAAGTCAAGTCCATAAAACCGAGAATAAATCTTTTCACATTGGCCAGTCTTTTTACTCCACTGGAGAGTGTAGTAAGATGTGCTGCAAGATTGTGGGTGCTTGAAGCTGAGAAAGGAGCACAAATATTCACTAATTAGGGTTTAAGAAAGTTGATTAATTAGGAAAATGCTCTCCAGTTACTAAATTTCAACAGTAGAAACAGCCAAGTATTTTCTTATAAGATGGGCAGCCAAATCGTAGAGCCTATGGAAATAATGTAGTGTGGGCATACATTTCCTTTGAAAAATGCATAATGCTAAATAAAATGGGTAACAGCTCGGAGCTGTTATAATATAGTTATAATGGGTGCCCATGAGGCTCTCTACAGCGTGTTTCAGAACGATAGTATTCTGATAATATTGTAAAGTGTGTGATCCACCACTTACTCGGCTGCAGGTTCTTGTGGATACAGCCAAGGCTAATTTTTGTTTTAAGTCACCAGCTAAGTAGCTCATTGGTGTTATTTTTAGGTACCAAGGTCCACTTCTTTGTCTAGCCTAATTTCTGAATGTTTCCTCCCTGAGGACTAGCAAAGTCTAACTGGAAGAAAGAACAGAGAGTTTAGCTGTGACCTAAATGTAGTCTAGAATCTTAGGTAACTGGATTGAATGTGTTAGACTAGCCTCATTTTAACTGACAAATATCAGTGCCGGAAAATGATCAAATACTTGTTTCCAGTTGCACGAATGTACAGAAATATTTAAATGTTGAATTTGACGGGTCCCTCACACTCCTTTGTGCTCTGGGATATCAGGGAATTATTATTCGACGGAAACAGCTGTTGTGTGGGTTTTATAAGAGCAAATATCTGCTCACCCTAGATAGGGAACTGACTACCAAGCAAACAAACAATTACAACCGAGTTGTGATCTGCGGCACTTAGATTTACCGGAGTGACTTACAAGAGCATGGGTGACTCAATGACAGCTGCATCACAGAAAACTCCATCCCAGTATGAGTGAAGATTCCTGAAAGCCTTCTCCTAGTGTTCCCATACAGCCTGTGGTCACACCAGGGGAACGAGTTTCTTCCTCCTCTTAGAGTGACTGCCAAAATTCCCCCCCCCCCCCCAAGTCTGCATTCATAAGTGACCTACAGGGAATCTCACTGTACAGTGTTATCTTTTTGCAACATCTCTTGATCATTAGAAATAGAGGCTGGAAGGACATCCATCTAACAGTGGAGCCTGGCAACCATAAGCAATTGTTTTGCTGCTTTTGTGACCTTGTGGATCTTGTAACTTCACTAGCTCAATAAGTTTTTTTTAGCTTTCTGGGCCTTAAAGGATCTAACGTTGATGATGAGATTCATGGGAAACTGTAGATACCAGGTGTCTCAGGTCAGTCAGTCCATTAGGGCTTGACTTTCTAACTTCCTTGGCTCATGCATCCCTAGTCTCCAGGAGGCGTGGTCACTGTATCACTCAGTTTCTCCGCTGTCCTGGTATTCAGGTGGATGTCATCCAGTTCCATGCCCCACAGCCTTATGAAGCAAGCTGTGGGTGGCTCCTCCATTACTTAAGAGTTTTCACACCCCAAGCAGTTTAGAAGCAGAATGTTCCTTGCCTGTCAGTTTGCTGTACTAGACCTTTTGCAGGCTGAATTTGGTATTTTCTTGTCCTCTTTGTTAAAGCTTGGACCTAGGGATGTGTCTGATGACTTCTACCTCATTCTTTCCCTTTTTAATTGGCATATTTTTCCTAACTTACTATGGGTTCCATGTTTAGATCCCAGGAAAAGCTTGTTCTAAGTTCTAATTTTGCTTTGCATACTGCCAGCTACAAGCCAATGCATCCATTCCATCTTTCATTTTTGGCACCTGTGTCTTTTCTCATTGTAATTTCTCTCTTTCGTGGACAGGTTATTTCTAAGTAAACAACTGAGAGTCAGTTGCCTGTTCTATGCCCAAAGCAATGCCCGGGCAACAGCCTGCTTACAATCCTGGTCTATTTGTGCCACTTTGAGAAATTGCAGTATATTGTGTTTACCAGCCATTTAGGGAGCATCCCCCATCCTCATAAGAGATCCTGCTCATCAAGGAAGCACGTCACATCATTCAATGGAGGAAGACAGATACTGTAGGATTCTCCCGAGGGAACTAGCCTCTAGGATGGCTTTGCTATGGTTGCAGGTCTTATCACCCATTTCAGGGGCATGGACCTCCCGCTCTGGGAGGGAAGCCACTATCCCACACCACTTGGAGAGGGTAGTCATTTCAGAATCAGCCTGAGAGATCAGACCCAGTTGCGGTTCTCCCACCCCTTGCAAAGGCTGTGTAACTGCCCTTCCCACAACTCTTAGATCCTGGTAGTCCCTGTTTGAGTACCAGTTTTGTTGTGTGCCTTTGCTTGGTGTGACTTGAACAAACATTGACTTCAGGACAGGTCATCAGTCACACACAAGAAGGGATTCCACCCAAGTCATGCTTAAAGCAATGTATTAGTGAGTTTACTGGAGTTGCTTCCAGGCATTTGTGACTCAGAGGGAGCTGTATCACAGAAAAGTCTGCTCCACTGTGATCTTGAAAGCTCTGTGATAGAGTTCACTGTAGACGTGCAGGCAGTTCCTCTGAAGGGAGTCTCTTTTACCTGACTGTGGCCCACTGTTTTTATAAGGGGGGGGGGGCGTCTCAGCAGCTTTATCTTGCAACTTGCTGAGACTTGTATGTTTTGTTAGCTTTCTGATTCTCAAGAAACTATCTCCTCCCAGGAGGACAGAAAGTTTCAATTCAGAGGAAACCACTACCTGACAATACTCTAAGAAGATACCTAAATGATATTAAAAACAAAGAAACAGTAGTAAGTTTAGACAAGTCCATACAACAATTTCAGTTCTGTCTGAAGTATTTCTGTAGACAGAAGTTTTTGTTCCTCCCAGTCCTGCAGCCATTTGGTCCCAAAGAAACACACAGAGGCTTTATATTAATTATAAACTGTTTGGCCTATTAGCTCAGACTTATTAACTAGCTCTTACAACGTAAATTAACCCACAGTTCTTGTGTATGTTTAGCCATCAGGCTCGGTACCTTTTCTCAGTAAAGTGTTCTCATCTTGCTTCTTCTGCTTCTCTGCCTTTCCTCTTCCCAGAATTCTCCTAGTCTGGTTGCCCTGATTATACTTCCTGACTGACTACTGGCCAATCAGCATTTTATTAAACCAATATGAGTAACAAAGCTTTACAGTGTACAAGAGCATTACCCCAGAGCATATTTCCTCATCAGAATACAAACACTTATTTATTTTATTCATTCTTAAGGGCTCTAATGTAGCATTAACCTAACAATGCTTATTTGTGGTTAAAACATGAAAATCTAAATTTGTTGAAATATTGTTGTTCTTTTACTTTATGAATACCTCCTCAGTGACGATTAATTAGCAGCAAAGTATTGTGCCAGACAGATAGATGGAATTTTAAAGAAAGTGTGGGGAAAATATCAGTATATAAACATTGCTAATCCAATGATTTTCTTTCTTGCTTACATGTCTGGTTCTTAAATATTGTTGCAGACATTGTAAATGTTTGCCTCATTTTGATTCCTTAATAGGCAGAAATAATTTCTCTTTCTCCCTCTATACCTCCCTTCCTCCACTTCTATCTAGACTACTTTTACAAAACAGTTTTTCTTATTGCTTATTGTTTAAATATGAATATTTTTATAATGTAGAGCTTATGACTTCCCTTGAAACATTTTATTCTGTTGTAGAATTTCCACCTATTGTATTTTATCTAACCTCTACTTCCCACCAATAGAAAAGAAATTATGTACCATTTTTCTAGCCTTAGTTCTGTTTTGAATTTCTTTGTCTTGTAGGTATTAGCTGATCAGTTTCAATGACGTGGGACTTAGCCAGGTACCCTAGGACTGAGTAGGTGAGGGTCTTGAGGATTGAGAATATACATTTACTCATCTGGGTTTATCCTGTCTTAAAAACGTGTATGCATGGCCGGGCGTTGGTGGCGCACGCCTTTAATCCCAGCACTCGGGAGGCAGAGGCAGGCGAATCTCTGTGAGTTCAAGTCCAGCCTGGTCTACAAGAGCTAGTTCCAGGACAGGCTCCAAAACCACAGAGAAACCCTGTCTCGAAAAACCAAAAATAAAAAAAAATAAAAAATAAATAAATTAAAAAAAACGTGTATGCTTCATATTATACAAATAAGTATTTGCAGTCAGGTCAAAGATGAATAAATAATTTTAATTTCTCCAACTAAGAAGTGATATCTATTCCATAAGTTAGCTAGTTAGTTGAGTATTGTAAAAAACAAGACAAACAACAGTTAAGAACCTGCTTTTCTGGAGCTATGGTCCCTATTCTGGGGGCCTGGGGGGTCTGTCTAGTGTACCCTATTTATCAGGTATCTACTTAGTATCTTCTCAGTGGAAGTAAAATCTGTCAGTGGTGAACTTTTTAAGTTCTCTGAGTTCTTTAGTTGTTTATTTTTACTTACTTCGTATTTTAATTACTGTGTAATTGTGTGTATATATGCAGGTATGTGCCCCTGGGTGCAGGTGCCCAGAGAGGACCAAAGCTTCAGATCACCTGAAGCTGGGATTGCAGGCGGTTGTGAGCTGCACTATATGGATGCTAGAAGTAGAACTTGGATTCTTGGCAAGAATAGTACATGTTCTTTACTACGGAGCTCTTGCTATCTCCTATTCTATTTTGTAATAAAATCCAACAGGGGTGTAAATATACTATTTTTATAATAAAAGCTGATAACTAAATTTTTGAGGTTAAAAAATGCTGCTGCCTCCTCAATTGCTTGTTACTGAAGTTGTGACAGCTAGAATTCTCCGGCAGGACCCCCCCCCCCCCCGGGGGGGATGGCTGTTTTGACTCACTAGGCTGACCCTCTTGCCTTTGTGCTCACCAGTCTTTCAAGTGCTTCTTAAGATTCAAGTATTAAAAACTTATAGGGAATTTTACTGTAGATCTCTGTATATCAGCAGTTCTTTCCACAGGTCGCTCAGTTAGAATCCACTTTGAGTAGTTGGCATTTAAAGTCTTAGAACATATCAAGAACTGCCACCCGTATCAAAGTTCAAGTGCACAGAGCATGCTCATCTTAGAATTGATCCGGAAGTATAGTGATCCTCCTCCTGGTGACCTCTTCCTTGAAGTCACTACATTACCGGTACCAACAAAATTTAAAAAGTAAAGAGAGAGAGAGAGAGAGAGAGAGAGAGAGAGAGAGAGAGAGAGAGAGAGAGAGAGAATGGGGGGGGGTAGTTTTACGAGACAAGTTTTTCTATGTAACACTCCTGGCTGTCCTAAAACTCGCTCTGTAGACCAGGCTGCCCTCGAACTCACAGAGATCTGCCTGCCTCTGCCTCCCTAGTGCTGGAATAAAAGGTGTGTGTCACCACCACCTGGGGAAATGTTTTACTCATTGTGTCTCCAAGTGACTCGTGAGACTGGGCTTTTCAATGCTGTACCTCTCTTCAGTTTTTTATTTTGAGAGGAGATTTTAGCTTTTATAGGGGCTTTTATTTTGAGAGGAGATTTTAGCTTTTATGGGGGCTTTTGAGACCTTTGGGCAGAAAGAGCAGCGGCGTGCGGGAAAGAAATGTTGGCAGTGAGGAGACGACAGGACCATTTGCACCTCTAGGAAAACAGTGAGGAGCTCGTCCTGGAGACAGCCGATAAACCGCTCATCAGCACCGGTTGGCATGTCTCCAGGTCAAGGGGACTTTCATTAGTGACTCGAACAGCCGCTGTTGGGTGCAAATTCTTGTTAAGTTTAGCTTAATAAGGATGGCTCTGGAGATATTTTATTCTTTCCAGCGAATGTTGCCCTGTTAGTAGACACTAACAATTACTTTGAGTGACACCTGAGAGGCACTTACTTTACCCCTGCCTCATTCCTTCCCCCGATGTTTGGACAAACCAGTATATTTTACATGGGCACATTTCTAGCATTTGTGTATTGTTCTCCGGGACTCCAAGAGGGTTTAATGTGCAAAGCCATCGACTTTGGATGTCCCTTGCCGTAAGAAATTAGGATCTTTGTTTCTAGGAGTTCATCTGTTCCTGCTGTTTTCTTCTCCACCTTTAAAGCAAGCGTGCTGTGCCGGGGCAGTGATCTTGATGTGCTAAACAGGGGATTATGACTTCAGGGGAGCAGTAGGCAGCAGGAGCAGGTGAGACTCAGAATGCTAAGATTGTTTACCTGCAGATGTTAGCACTAATAAGAGAAGAAATAAAATGTGATTATGTAGGCAGTAGGGAGCAGAGATGCTTAGATTTTTCATAAGGAATCAACCACTTAAATGCCTGTCTATCAGAAGGTTAAAAAGAAGGTAGGTTTTTAAAGTGGCAGGGTTGTGCTATTAGGGACATAGAGAATTGGAGTTCCACCCCCTTCCTGAAGATATTGCAGCCGGAAGAGGCTATCCTCAAATATGCCTGTGCACACTTCCCTCTAGAACTAAGACAGAGACCCCATAGACTTCCCCTGCCACTGGAACATGCATGCTCTCTGAAACACCGAAGAAAGGGAGTACTGTGCACTGCCTGCTCCAGTTCTGCGGCCCTTCCCTCCCTGTTGCTGTGGTTAGATAGTGGGCCTGCTGTTCTGCGTTCCTGGGGTCTGGGGACTATTGTGATTGTTAGTGGCAGAAATGCAGACAAACTATTGGACTTAAACACACAAAGAACTGATGGCTTCTAATGTGGACCCAGTAACTCCCAAGGGGAGAACTTTGCCTCTGGTGTGTCTGGAGTTCAGAATGGGGTCACCCATACCTCCCTCTGTCCTTCTTGGGATGCACTTTTCAATGCTTCCTTCATTCTCAAGTAAAGATGATCACTGGCAGGTACTACTTTGTTTATTTCTTAGAATTATAATCTAAGAAAAAGTTGTGCTGTCATCTCAAAAACAAACAAAAAACACAGAAATGACTCTGTTATCAGCTGGTCTGGATCTAGTGCCCAGTCAGAGCTGGGTGGTTGGAGGACAGTTTACTAACTACCCAATAGAATCGCAGTGCCAGGATAGCAATGCCAGGCAGGATCACTACAGGGCAGCCAAATGAAATAGTCTGTTCCTGCAGTGAACTAACTGTACTTTCCCTCTTTATTCTCCAGAACCACAGTTTACCCGGAGTCAGATCTCGTACTATTACTACTGAACTGACTCAGTGATCTGTCAGTATTTGCAGATTTGTATATGAAGGCACACATCTGTCTCAGTATGGGCTCTTCTTGTATGTCTCTGTGAATATGCCTCTCCATGGATACCAATTCAGAAGAAAGCTGGAGGAGACAGGCTGACATTCAACCGCACATCAGGATTTTGAGGTTGGCAAAGGCTGCAGGGACTTTCTAGGCTCCCTTGTTGTTTAGGAGAAGCTGGTTACAGTCTTTGTGTTACAACTCAGAGCCCTCACAGTAGCCTCTCTGGCTGTTTCTTGTTTGTCTGCCATGCTGATTTGTCTCTTCTTTAAAGCATAAGGCCAAAGGGACTTCCAGTAATTTGCTTTGTTTTAGAAATTTGTGTATCTCATATCCATAACACCGAGCGGCCAGGGTGGCCTTCCTAGCCACTCTTCAGCACTCCAGCTTCTTGACCTCCTATTTGATGCCTATCTTCAGTGCACTTAAGTTTCCCCTAGTATTGCCCCCTAAAGACATAAGCAGAGGACAAGGTCAGAGCAGTCAGTTGTAGTCCTTATTAGGGGCTTTGAGAAGAGGCTTTGTAGAAGAGATATACTGTAACGTTAATTTTAACTGATGCATGGTTTTGAACTCTCTCTGAATTTAGTAATGATGTACGTGGTTTTAAAGAATTTTTAAAAATCATTTGGTATATTTTATTTCATATTCACGGGTCACTTCAAAATGTTACTTCTAACTTTCAAATGCTGCAAACTGGAATTTTGCACAATTTCTTGGTAAATTATATTTTTCATAAATTTAAAGATTTTCATGAAATAATACAGGTTAAAGAAAACATTTTCTACTAGTCTTAAATATGATTCTTAAGACTATGTTAACTAGTTTCAGATGTGTCGTGTTCTCTGACTAAAACTCAACCCTTTTAAAGAAAGAAACTGTGTAATTAGCAGTAATTGCTTTGGATACTTTGGGTCTTTCAAGGAGATAATTCAAAGGACAGAGAAATTAAATGTTCACAATGTTATTTAGGCATATGTAATCCCTTTTTACAATATCACCTAAGAATAGGCCTGGCAATGTAAAAATAAACAGAGACCAGCATTGTTTTTGTACAATTTAAATAATATTATTTAAAAGATTTTTAAATGCACATCCATTTCTTTTATGGATGCAGTTTTGTTGAGTTTTGAGATGTAATGTCAGAGGGAACCAAAGAAACTCTGGAAATTAAGATTATTTGGTTCCTCCAGGTGGTACCTACTGATCACACAAGAGGAAAACAAGTGTTCCTCACACTTCATAAATATCACACATGATCCAGATTACTTATTGGCATAATTAAGAATAGTGTAGAGTTGTGCAGACAAAAAGAGTCTTGGTTGGCATGGGCTCATTCTTCGTCCTTTGAGAAGTTCAGGTCATGGTGGACAACTTACCTTCTTTGGGCTTCTTTTAGGATATATATATATATATATATATATATTAGAATGTAGGACTAGTTGCCTCTAAGACTTTTCTAGCACAGAAATACTGTTTCTTGAGGTTCTGCTTATCTATAATTCTTCATTTTTAGATGTGAAGGCTAACAAGTATGCTTTTATGTGATAATATTCTAATGATTTATTTTGATGATGAAATCTTGGGCCACGGGATTAATGAGTTTAGGAGCTGTGAACTGCATAGGTTTATGTATGCACCTTGAGCTAGAAGAGTCTTTCTGCCTATCTCCTGTGTTCACTGAGGGAGGTTGGTAGGCAGGGTGGGGCGAGTATACAAGAGTGCAATTTCGGATCATTGCCCTCTCTTTTTCTCCTCTCTTAACTAATATTATTTCTTTTTTTTCTTTTCTTATTCTTTTTCTTTGAGAAGACAGCATATATTTCAGCTATCTGGTTCCAGCTAGAGAGTCACAAATTCTAAGTAGTTAGCTAAAGTATGTATAAAGCGTAAGAACCCATATGAAATGTATGGCTCTTGGGAGAAATGTAGATTGCATACTTACCTATAGTAGAGGGGAAATCTGTAGAGATAAATAGCCAGATGTGATCATGTTCCCAGTACAGAATGGGTTTGTGGAGATGTTCTCCCCAAATCTAAGGACCAGCTAAGGAAGGCATCACCTAAAACACTAGTGATGAAAGAGAGGAGTATGAAGGGGAAGGGGCCACTTCTGTCCTTCACACCTGCAATGAGATGAGGCATGGACATCCATAATCACGGCAGAGATTTCAAAAGAAACCTCAACACTCGGGAGGCAGAGGCAGGCGGATCTCTGTGAGTTCGAGACCAGCCTGGTCTACAAGAGCTAGTTCCAGGACAGGCTCCAAAGCCACAGAGAAACCCTGTCTCGAAAAACCAAAAAAAAAAAAGAAACCTCAAACTTTGGACCAACTTTACTGCGTCTGTGCTTTGATTATGCCCAGGGAGTTAAATTGAGAGAAAAATATCACCTGTGTAAGAAGGCAGGCTATATACAATGCACTCTTACTTCATTTACTTTCTAGGCTTCACATATGTGTGGAGAATATGCTGGTAGTGAGAGGGACACAGAGAGTTCAGGCCTCAGAGCAGCTCCACTGGTGGGTGCGATCCTGTTGGCACCGTCACTGCGAAGGAGCCAACACAGAATGGCTAGGAAGAACTAAGGCTAGAGCAAGCTCATAGCTTCAGACCCCTGAGTTGAAAATGGAGTGTACAAACCAGAAGTTTAGATAGTGTTCTAATGTTAGGAGCACATTTGGAACCCAAGGGCCAAGAGAGAAGCATAATATGAAAGATGGGAAGCTGGGCCAGATAGACAGGCTGGCCTTCAAAATACCGAGTGGAGTGAAGATTGACAGAAACTTCCATGAGGCCCAACATAGTGCACAGCCTCTTCACAAGTGCGTCTGCCTACACTTGCATTATTCTTTCCTCTGAACTGTGGCAAGTTGTTCCCTCCTTCCCTAAGGAAATATGAACAGGATGGGAAACCAGTACGTGGGGATGGGGTATAATATGGAGGTGTGATGTATGGCACTGAGAGTTTAGTAAGTGAAAGAAAGGCCATTTCAGATGTTTTGAATAACCTCTTATTATAAGAAACAGTGGTAAAGACTCAGACATGGAGATGCTGTGCTGGGCTCAGTTACTATAGGATCATCTTAGTCGGTTCTGAAAACATGGAAGGAGGAGAGGCGAGGAGAAGGCAGACAGACTGACTGAGTCTTTATCTCCTGGTACTTTGGAATTCTCCACGAAAAAAAAGATAGGTACTTCCCTAGCCTCACTAGTAGGATGGGGTTTGGGGTTCGGGATTCGGATTTTCGCATTAGAGAAGCCATGGCATTGCAGTTGCACTGGTGACTTGGTACAGCGAGAGGAGTGTGGTCAGCCTGTAAAGTGTCTGACTGCACTTGTGGGTTGTTGGTGACCTTTGAAGTTTTGTTTTGAGCTGCTGTCAGAAACATAATCATTTTTCTTTGTGAAACAAATTATAACATCTACAAAGACTGAAGAAGATAGGATAATTTTAATAAAATATTGTCTGTCTTTTTAATGTCAGTGGGCTTTTCAAACCATTCATTGCTTATCTAATGCATCGCTCAAAACACTACAGTTGAATAACTTTTCTAGTTAGTTTTTCATGGTCAGAGTAAAGCTACAGGGTAGAGACTTTCCCGGTGTATTTCTGTAGCCCAATTTCAGAATTCTTTTCTTTTAAAATTAAAGTTAGTTTGATTTGTATTTCATTATTTCAACAGCTTAAAATTTATTTTATTTTATTTTGTTGTCTTCCCAAGAGGGAAGACTGTCCTAGCATCAAGCATCTACAATCTGAGTAAAAATACCAACTTCTAACTGCATTCCACTTAGATATCGACTTTAATGTGTGTCTTCTCATTAAAGCTTATTTATGTTTAAAATGCTGACCTTTCAGGATGTACACAATAATGCTCTGAAACAGAGCTTCTCAACACTGGCCATGAAACCACTGTCTTGGGCTGACAAATGGATTGGAAATAAGCTACCCAACACTGGGAATGGGCCATTAATTTTAATCAAAGTTGATGCAGGAAGGCCAGTGGGATGCATGACAATGTCAACAGCCCAGTAGGTGTTAAGAGACCACTCGGCCTTCCTTGTTACTTGGTTGAGCCATTAGTTGAGGTTGGGTGAAGACAGAAAGCCATGCTTGGAATTGAATGACCAGGTCACTCCAAAATCTAATGGAGAACTCCCCGTTCCAAAGATCACATTGTAATGCCATTAGTAGTCAAGGACAGCATTTAGAAAATACTGGGAGGCTTTTTTTGTTTTCTAATCAAGCACTTTGCTAGTTTTTCCAACTTTGAGTTCCTGTTTCCCTGCTTTCTTCTGTTCCAAATGGGGATCATTGATATTTACAGAAGAAACTGAAAAGATAGGGAAAATATCTTCAAGCCGGTTTGCTTTTTAGAAGTGTATACTGCAGACTGTCAAACTCTGAGCTGAAAGAATCAGTTGTATGCCCAAGGAATTAAGCAAGGTAACTAACTGTGCTGAGCTCGCTTTCTTTCTCCTCATGTATGGGAATAGTTTTATTAATTGAATCTAGAGTTTCTCGGTTGTTTTAAGAAAGCATTTATTTCCTGATTGCGAAGGCCCCTGTGCTTCCGCCTCACTGTGAACTGTCACTGTTGACTGCTGACACTAGCGGACCCTTTCCTTCCCGTCAGTAAGTATATTTATTTTGAGAATTTTCAATTACCAAAAAAAAAAAAAGGTAGCTCCTGACAACTTGGATTAATGATGTTTATAATAAAGACATAAAAATGCAAAAAGGACAAAGAAGCATTCTTGTATCTCTGATTCAGGTTTGGGAAGAAATTCATTTATTCTGACACGGCATTGCACGCGTAAGAAAGACACGTATGGCTGCATTAGTAATTTTTACACATATTTAAGAAAGAAAAGCAATTATATTGCTGTCTTTTTAATGGACTGCCGCAATAAATGATGATGTTTGTTCTTCCTGCAGATGAAGACGAGCTCCGTGCAAAGGGCTATGACAAAACACCAGACTTCATTTTACAGGTACCAGTGGGTGAGTCCTTGAGCTTGATTCACATGTAGAGGGGATGTTTTCCACGTGTTACTATTAGCAGGTGTTTTTACAGTAACTTTATAACACCATGTTGAAATGGGTAAAACTGTTGGCAAAGATTATCTTAAATTATATCGTAGGTGGTTCAGAAGCAGCCTGCGCCTCAACACTTTTTCATGTACTTGAGGAATGAGCATGCCTCCTAAAGGCCTTTGTTGAGATGCCATTTTCAACTCATTTCTCTGAAATTTGAATATTTAAAACACAGTTTTGCCAGACCGCCAGGCCCACTTTGGTCTCCTGGCGACACATCGCTTGTCGAGCTGCAGAACAGCATCCTGAGTACTATGAAAGGGAGTTGTGAAGAACGGGGTGAGGGTGACGAGGATGGCAGGATGAGCTTGTGGGACCAGTGTGCCTGGCAGTGAGCTCCCTCACACACGTGACTAAAGCCCTGCTCATTAATGTGAAGCATAGAGAGGCCAGTGCACAGCCGAGGCTTTTCAATCTTCCCTTTCCTTCGTCGTGATTAGTAATGCTTTGTCCCTTAGCTGTGGAGGGGCACATAATTCACTGGATCGAAAGCAAAGCCTCATTTGGTGATGAATGTAGCCACCACGCCTACCTGCATGGCCAGTTCTGGAGCTACTGGAATAGGTAAGGTCCCATTATTTTTCTCTTAAGATAAACGATACTCAGCTGAAGTCTCATTAGAAAAAAATATTTTGTTTAGCTGGTAAAAATGCTAGGAGCCTTTTTTTTACCCTAGTAAATATAGGCTCTGATTAATGTATTCATTTCAGATAATTTAAACTTCTCTGCTTTCATAATGTTGCTTCATTTTTTAAAACTTAAAAATCTGTGCTTAAGGTCAAAACTGGTATAGTCTATTTCCTGCTTTACGGTGACTACATTAGTGTCACCTCAGATCCGGATGACAAGCTGTGGTGCACAATACGGTATAGACACTGGATTGTTATCCTTTTCATGGGGAATTTATGCTTCCTTTTAGACTATAAAAGCTAATTTATTCTCTGTCTCTGAACACAGTATCCAAACCATATGAAAAATGGAAATAATTTGCATTGCAACAGTAGCAAAGAGTTTACCTACCAATTTCTGTAACCATCCTGATGAGACTGCAATCTCCACAATTAAGGGGTGTAGGTGGAAACAGATGTATCAACTACCTGCTGTGGGCCTGGACCTGAAAGTTATTTCAGTTAGTCCTTACAAAGAGGTTACACCTGTGTGTGTGTGTGTGTGGGGTGCTTATGTACAATGGTTCGTGTGAATATATGCATATATATATATATACATATGTGTGAACATGGGTGTGAGGGCCCCAAGTTGACACTGGATGGTCTTCCAGATTAACCCAACAATTTATTTATTGAAGCAAGTTTTCTCACTTAGACTAGAGTTCACTGATTCCAGCTTGTCCTGGGGAATCTCATCTCTACCCCTCCTTCCCCCATTGCTGAGATCCAGGCAACAATCATGCCTGCCTGGCTTTGACCGAGGTGCTAGGGATTGAATTCCAGTCCTCACACTTGTGCAGCAATACTTTTCCACTGAGCTATCTTCCCAGCCAGGAAGTTACTTTTATCCCCATTATAGAGATGAGTGAACTGAACTCGGAGGAAGGAAGTAGTGGCGTGCTACTCTGCTAGTTCTCACAGGCCTGCGCCTATCACGCTCCCCATCCATTCCGTTTCTGACATAAGTCAGTATCATCTGCAGTGCAGCTGCCGACTCCTTGGCGTCTTATGGTGGTTTTCCTTTATGAACACAAGAGGTGGGTCAACCTTTCCAGACTGACGGTGCTTCTGTCGTTGGCCAACAGTAAGGACACAGTAATAAGATGACACATGCCTAGATGAGCAAGGAAGGAGATGGTAGTATCTGCAGGCAGTGGTGTGGGTCTGGGTGGGAGGCTATCGGATTTGGCATTTTATTGTTACTCAGCTTTACAAAAGGCCAGCAGATCTCGCCTGTGGCAGCTGTGCTAAACTACGCCTACTCTTCGCCATGGTAACAGTGATCACGACAAAATGCTGAATGTAATGGTCTTCTTGATTTTCTTGTGTAATTGTGCGTAGCATCCAAGCTTTGCTTTACAGGGATGGAGGAGGAAAGTGCAAAATGTTTTAGAAATCAATGCTGCTTCAGCGTTTCCTGTGTTTTATTCAGCCATTATTCAAATTAGCAGTAATGTGGCAAATTGAATTTTAGATTCTTAGCGATTTTCTGATGAGTTTGAAATAGTAAAGAAAGCATCATTTTTGATAGTATAGGGAAAGCAATGACAAGAAAATCAAATTGCCTAAGTTCAGGTTACTAAAGAATTAAAAAGAATTGATCATGTGAATTACTGTGCATTGAGACTGAGTTCCCCTCTTTGGTACTGGATACATCTTTTCTGAAGAACAAATGGAAGTTCAATTTCAAATAAGAAGGCTCAATTTAAAATGCTAAACTCATATCTTCATTCTAAAAGAATTCAACTGTTGAGTGCCTCCTACACAGCTCACACCAGTCAGAGAGAGACACATCAAATAGTCTAGTTGCCTCCAGGGGTAGCCTGTGCATTACCGACATGGCAGAAGGGAGCATGGGTGGTCAAGAATTTAATACAGTTTCTGTCCGGTTAGGTTGGGCTTTGTTCTGTGTTTGTTTTATTTTGTTTTGTTTGACACAGGTTATCCCTATGTAACCTTGACTGCCCAGAACTCAACATGTAGGCTTCAAACTCCCAGAGATCCACCTGCCTCTGCCTACAGAGTGCTAGGGTTTATGACACACACCTCATGCCAAGCTCCTTTTGTTTGTTTGTTTGTTTTATATTATTATGTTGCTTTTATTATTTTTATTCATTATTGTACATAGAGTATTATTGTTTTACGTACCTGAACATATTTTTTGGATGTACGTTGGCAAAGCAGGCATAATTTATATGGAGCATGTTGCATAATAGGGAAAGTTAGCCTTGGTTTTAAATGTTCCAGATCATTCAGGGAAGACAAACCCTACAGATAGTCACCAGTGTTAGCAAATGTCTGCAGGTAACCAAAGGAACGCAAATAGTGCCAAAGTGTGCAGTGGAACACTGGAGCATTTACTTCAATACAAATAGTGCAATGTAGTAATGTAGTAGTCGGAATAGATTTACCAGTGGCCCAGAGTTTGACCCAAGGCAATGTTAGCCATCTGTGAATGTTTGGAATCCTAATATTTTGTGAACATGGCACATAGAACAGGTGGCAAATTTTTCAGCAGTAGAAGAAATTCTTTCAAGGGTAGTTGAAATTCTTTCAGGGGTTAGCATTTGGACTAAACTAGTTGTGTGTGTGTGTGTGTGTGTGTGTGTGTGTGTGTGTGTGTGTGTGTGTGTGCAAGGGGGGGTCTCTAGTTAACAAGAAAACTCATGTGAATCTAATTGCCATACATTTCAGGGTAATGATTAGATTTTCATGTAAAAACGTTCAATTCATATATTAAGACAAATTTTTATAATCTCATTTTCCCACGCCAGTAATGGCTGAATTATGCTGACATTTTCATAAGAATTTTTTTCTTAATACAGTGTTCTTATTTAGCCTTCAACAGGTTTGAAAGTTGGTCATTTACTCCATCTTTACTTATTTATTTTTTTCCCCATGACAGGATTTCTCTGTGTAACAACAGCCCTAGATGTCCTGAAACTAGCTCTGTAGACCAGGCTGGCCTCGAACTTACAGAAATCCACCTGCCTCTGACTCCTGAGTGCAGAGATTAAAAGTGTGTACCACCACCGCCCCACATTCCATTTTTATTAAAACATTTGATTTTCTTGTCTTCTATGATGTCTTCTCTTTTTGTGTTTCTTGCCTCTATGCCAGAAATTTCCTTGGTCTTTTTCACTGGCTCTTCTTCTTGACCTCTGGGTCAAGGGACCCTAGGACTCAGTGCCCACCCTTCTTCTGTCTACGTCCATTGCTTGGGTGATCCCCCAGATATTTCATCAGATCATGTGGTATTATATGCTACCTCTATATTGGTTTCTGCTAGTGTTGACTCCCAGCCCTAACACAGACTGAGATGAATTTCTGCCTGTCCTTTATGGTATCTACTACGTGTCTTAGAGTTAACATTCATAAAACTAAACAATTGTTTTTCCCTCAAACTTGTTATTCTTCTATTCTTCCTCAGTTCAGCTAATGATGCCACAATTTGCACTCAGTTCAAAAATCTAAGTTGTATTGCAGATCCATTAGCTCAGTTTTCACTGTGTCTCAAAGTGTGTATTCATTACCGTCTCACCTGCTCTTGCCTAAGCACCCATTGGCATGTCTTGGCCAAGTACTCTAGTTTTCCAAACTGATTTTCCCAAGTCCAATCTTAAAGCCCGGTGGTCAGCTTTTCATATCCCAGTCTTGGAAAATGTCATATTGTATTTTTCCCTGTTCAAAACATTTAAGAGCCTTGCTGTCACATTTAAAGTAAAATTCCAACTCCTCTCATGTTCTACCTTGGTATCCAGGGCCCTCTGCATGATCTGTCCCCCCCCCCCCCAGCCCAATAGTAGATACACACACCTGATACAGATAATAGTCGAATACCTTAATAGCCCTTTTAATTTTTACGATTCCTATCACACCCATTCTCTTGGTTTTTCTTGTTTGTACTTGTTCCTTGTTTGTACTTCAAAACCTACTTCGTCCTTTTGCCTGGAAGCTTCTTTACTTGGGTCTCCACTTTTCTTCGTGTGACATTCAGAACTCAGCTGATTTCCCATCCGTGAAAGGACACTCTTGACCATCTGATCTAAGATGTAAACTTCTCAGTCAGTCTTGCCTCCTCACAGGGCTCTAGCCCTACAGGAATGAGTGATGAGTGAGTGAGTGAGTGAGTGAGTGAGTGAGTGAGTGAGTGAGTGAGTGAATGAATAGAAAGTAGTGAAAAACTGCTGTATAAAACTTGTCAAGAACACATTCCATTTTATACTGTTATTTTTGAAATGTCTCTCTCATTGCTTTGATATCAAACTTTAGAAATTTGTCTCAATTTGCCCTAATTCACCTTTTAAGTTCTGCAGTGCAGTCACATTTTCAAAATAACATCTACTGTCTGAAAAACAGTACTGCTTTCTTAACCCCATTTTGGTATGAGCCTTGACTGATTCCTCAAAACGCTCCCTTCTGTCTCTCTCTCTAGTCAAATAGAAGCAGCATTTGGTCCATAATGCAACCACAAACTATCGAGTTCCACCAGAAAAGATTTCTTTATAAAACCAACACTCAGAAGCCTTCTCCCCCTCCTCCTCCTGTAGCTCTGAAGTGAGTTCTTTAACAATTAGGCCTGCATTGTTAAGTTGACTTTCATGTTTAAATTAAAGTTAGAGGAGGAGAGCAGTTTTGTAGTTGAAGGCCAGATTCTATACTTGATTCTAACCTGCTGCCCATCAGAGGAGCAGGATAATGAAGAACTTGGCCAAGAGAGATCCTCATGCTGTGGTGACTGGTGTCCAGCAGCTGCCGACTAAGAACATGGCAGTGACACACAGGGTCAGGCTTTCTGCTGTTCTTGATGTCCTCAGGAGCATCAGTTTGAAAGGGGCACTGCTGTGGGACTCCCCTCTGTATGCTGTCGGGTGAGCTTTGTGGAGACCATCTAAGCTGACCAGCTGGAATGATGAGGTTCCGTGTGCTTAGACTTGGTCTTTCGGGATAGTCATTCTTGAAGGTATGGATGGAGTCTTGGACTTGATCTTTCGGGGTAGTCATTCTTGAAGGTATGGATGGAGTCTTGGACTTGATCTTTCGGGATAGTCATTCTTGAAGGTATGGATGGAGTCTTGGACTTGATCTTTCGGGATAGTCATTCTTGAAGGTATGGATGGAGTCTTGGACTTGAGTCCAGGCTGTGCTAATCTCATGCATGCAAACAGCCGCCTGTCCTCCAGAACCCCTTGTTTCCTCCTCGAGAGAATGGAATTAGCAATACCTGTCACACCCTGTTGCTGTCAGGTATTTCATACCTGCGAAGTGCTTCCATTCTTGCTGGTAGTCAACAGATATTAATTCTCCCCTGTCTTTGTCCTGTGTGTCACTGTCTGGTGGAATTTAAAGGCATTCACACTACACAGTGTGAATCGCCTTCTTTGACAGATAAACTCCTTAGGTAACTTTAACGTTCAGCTTGGCTGATGTCTCCTAAGGAAAGCTCGGTGCCTTCGGAAGGACACATTCCTATATCCTGCTGATGATTCCATAGCAGTTATCAAACATTATAATTGGTGTTTGCTTGTCACCCTCTTCGCGTTAATGCCATCTAGTTGTTTTATCTATCTTTAAATGCTCAGAGATTGGCAGAGTGCCTGTCATACAGTAGGTGATCAGTGCATAGTTATTCATTGCATGACTGTGATGGATATACTCGTACTTAATAGGCAACAATAATTTAAATCAACTGTTAAAGATTATATAAGACATAGTGACATTAAACCATAATTGGTTCAATTTTTTTCTTGAGAATGCTATCCTCAGGACAGTGGAAAATATCTCAATTTCTAAAACATTTTTATATACTTTATAGATGAACAAACTTTTACAACCCTATTTTAAAGAAGTATCATAACTATTTTATATGATTTTTAAAGCAGGCAATGAAAGGTAACCACGTGGCAAATGCATTTTGTAAAGTTTTTCAGATAAATATTTATAGTTGCTTGGTTTGCTTTGTTGAAATGGGATCTTACTCTGTAGCTCAGGCTTGCCTTGAGCCCCTGGTAATCCTCCTGTCTCAGCCCCTTGAGTTCTGGGATTTCAGTTATGGTCCTTCTCACCCAGCTTTACATTAGAAAAGGACTTCTCTGGTTTGTAGTTTGGCCTGGAATGCCTTGGAAACCGAGTCGAGGACAATTAGTGCTTTCTTTAGAGATGAGAAAACAAATGGGATCAAGGGAAGGAGATGAATGGAAGCCTGTCTCCTGCATGTCCATATTTCAGTTATCCATCAAGTCAGCAGACCTGAAATAAAATATTCTACCGTACATGAAGATTTACAAGTTCAGATTTGTGTTAAGGATCCGCATACCCCTTAGTCTGAGATTGTTTGTAGCCGTGTAAGTACAGGGACCCCACTACCCTGCTTTATCCCTCTTTTCATCCAGCCTGCACAGCCATGCCTCATGCACATTCCTGAAACCCTCACCCTCAGGCAGAGGTCTGCACTCCAATGGTTAACCCTGAGAGGGGTATTTTGGCTCCCTAATTAATACATTTCAATGCCCTTGTAGTGAAGAGTACCACCTAAAACAGGTTGGGAGACAAAGGTCAGGTTGCTTTGGCCCTGTAGAATCCTCACTGTGTGAACTGGATGTGGACAGGATGGGACCAGAGCATCTGCTCAGTTTATGTTCCTGGCATGGACCCGTCTCGACTGGGTCTGAGGGACAGTATCAAAGGAAGCAAGATGGGCATCTTCCAAAGCTCTTTTGTGTCCTGGCATTGAGGTCTGTGGAGATGAGCACCTGAGGAAACAGGACCTTAATCACATTGTTGTGCTTCTACAGAGTAAGAGCTAGGTGACATCTGTCAGAGTTTTGAACGTTTGGCTCCAGAGAGTCTACTCTCCTACAGGCAATGCTAAGCTAATACCTTCTGCCACAGAAATTGATTTGAGTTCATTTCTTCCCTCTCAGGGCTTTTTACAGATCAGTTATTTGTTCAATGGTCTGGTTGATTGCTTTCTCTGGTCAGAGATAGCCTAAGAGGAGGCTTTTGAAACAAGGCAGCCAGGCAACCAGAATTCAAGAAGGTATGTTTCAGAGGATGGCCCAAGTTTTTCTTGTATTAAGATACTTTCAGGAAGCCCGCAATTAGTCAAATCACAGATTTCCAGTTATTTCAGTCTTGTTCAAAGCAAGGCTGATCACATCTGTCGTAAGTCAGAGTTTGTGCCTCAGCAATAGAAGCTCGTGCAAACCTTCAATTATGGCAGCCTCAGAAGGCGCTGCTGCGGTACGCTAACAAGCAGTCATCAGCACCAAGAGACAGATTGACTAATAATTAGCCAATGCGCTGGAGAGGACTTCTGTGAAGGTAAAATATAATAATTTGCCTTTCCATCCCTCATAGAGGAGTTGCTTGTGAGATATTGACGTCCCATTGTTCAACAAACACTGGACACTGTTATTAGCTAGAGCAACCTCAAAATATTTGATAACGATGAGGAAACTGTTTTCTGTGTGCTTAGTACCTTCATGAGAATGTTTTCTCAGAATAGTCAAACCATTTCATCTGCACCTGGAATGTAAACCACCAGGCTTTCCCCAGCAAGGAGTTTGCACAGCATCATCCTTCATGGTTTGATGTGAGGACTTAAAACAGAGTTGAGCAAAGAAGTAGAAATGGAGTGTTAGGTCTTTCAGGTGGGGTTTGCAACAAAGACATGGTTGTTGCAAATCTAGGAAGAGTTTACACAAAAGACTAAAAGGAAAGAAAACAAGACTTCTGGGAAATGTCCATGGGTCACGGTTTCTTTACCTAGGCGCCTATGTGTCTGATTGCTACCTTGAGGCATGTTGAAGAGCATTCTGAAGGAGACGTATTGAGCAGCTTCACCAATCCAGGGAAGAATGCAGTATTGAAATGATAGCTCTTTCTGCTGACCCCATGAAGTGGAGTTCATCTATGTCATGCGGGGTTCAGAAATGTTATGTCAAACCAAATCAACGAAGAGAGAATTGAGTGGCCACCAGAGAAAGCAAACCTGTCATTCTGATCTAGCCACACTGACAGGTGAGAGAAGGGTGACAGTCTGCTGATGGAAAGTGACAGCTACAGTAGCCTTAGATCCAACAGCCTAGCACCTCTCCATGCAAAGACCCTTTCTGTAGTAAATTCTAGAAACATGAAGATCAGGTTGAAATGGATGTAAACTTCACCTTGTATTCCTATCACGTGGAAAGAAAGCATTTTGTCCACATGAATACACACTTTATTCTTGGAGAATGCTTTCATTGCAATGATAGGGTCTGGGTGTGGCCACTCTTTCTTTGGACCTCCAGCTCCCAAATAATGACATGGAGACTTTATTATTATTAGGTAAGCTTGGTCTTAGCTTAACCTTGTTCTCAACTAGCTTTGAAAGCTTAAATTAACCCATTTTTATTAATCTGTGCTCTGCCACATAGCACATTACCTCTCCTCAGTACCGTAAATCTGACTTCCTATACATCTGGCTGGACAATTTCTTGCACGTCAGATTCTTTCCCAGAGTTCCCATCTCTTCCCAGAAGTCCCACCTATCCACTCCTGCCTATCTATTGGCTGTTCAGCTCTTCATTAAACCAAGAAAGTGCCTTAGGCAAGTGAGGAAGGACAGGGCCACACCTTCACACAGCATACAAATAGATTATCCCGACTTCTGGGCCCTGGAAATTTATTTTATTTTGAAAACCTTAGATAGTATTGCTAGTCTGTATCTAGCATTGAAGTACTGACCTGGCCTAGATTTTATTTTTAATTATGTATCTGTGTATGAGTATGTGAATGTGAGTACAGTGCCCATAGGTTCAGAGGTGAGCTGCCCAACCTGAGTACTAGGAACCAAAAGATCTCTGCAAGAGCAGCCAGTGTTCTTAACCACTGAGCCATCTCGTCAGCCCACCAAGTGGAATTTTAAGTGGGGGTAGGAATCTTATCTATTAGGACACACTGGTTCCAAGCAGCGAATGTGTTATTCCACAGGCATGCCAGCTCTGTCCTTAAGTGGTTGACAAGTGAGGCTTGGTGTAGTTAATTCCAGAGACAACACCTAAACCCTGGTCTTCTGTAGTAATATTTAGTTTGTGTTTTAACAAATAAAGCTTGCCTGAAGATCACAGTACAGTGCTAAGCCACTAGAGGCCTGACAGTGGTGGCATCCAGCTTTAACCCCAAGATTCAGAGGCAGAGGGATCAGTATGAATTCATGGCCACCTTGGGCTATACCAGATTGATCTAGTCTCAGACAGAAACAGAGCCAGGGGGTGTTGGCTCACGCCTTTAATCCCAGCACCAAGTAGATGGAGGCCTGAAGGGATTTGGCTGGACAGAGAGAGGAATATAAGACTGGAGGAGACAAGATCTCAGTGTAGTCTTGAGATGGAGTCTAAGGATTCAGAGAGGACACAGACTGAGGAGAGGAGTCAATCCGAGGTCAGGATTGCCCCTTTGGTCAGGATTGCCCCTTTGATCTGAGCATTGGTAGATTTAAAATCCTCTCTAATGGCTGGCTGCTCTGCTTCTTTGATCTTCAGGCATGCTTTATTTGTTAAAACACAACCAAAATATCACTACAGTCTTCCTATCAATTCTGTAACTATGCCTTTTTGTTCCACCATGAAATTTGATGTAAGTCTTGCTGAGAAGTGTTGCATCAAGTACTTTATTGATTAATGAGTACACTATGCCGAAGCTAAAAATCTCTCCAATACAAGAAGCCTGAGGACTCACCTCTGTGTGGATGGACAGAATGAACTGGGTAGTCTGTCTTTCTCAAGAGCCTTGTGCTGTATTCAGAATGAATCTGTAGAGTCGGTATAAAGCCTGTCACTGTGCCCACACATCCAGAATATAGTAACCCTAAGTTGTTGGGAGTTCAAAGCCACAGAACCAAGGAGTTGATTTTGCCATGATTCAAACATTAATTTCAATGATCAGCTTAAATTCTGGAGACTATTTGTTAGGAAGTATATATTTTTAAATGTTTAAGTAGTGTGTCTATTTTATTCTAATTAGTTTGCTCCAAATAAAAAGGCTATTTTAATAAGTACTTAAGAGAGCTTTTTTCGGGTATAATTATATACAATACCTGTATTTGAAATATATAGTTGGATAAGTTTGGCATGTATATATACTCAGAAAAGTATCACATGGTAGATGATGTGTTTGACTAGCACCCTTCAGAGTTAACAGTCCTTTTCCCGGATGTCCCTTTCAAAGATCCCTGGCTAGGCCCTACTTCCTGCCTTTCTCACTATTGTAACCAACAGACGTCTGGGTTTTGTAACATCTTTCTTTTTGTTTTGTTTCTATTATTCTTCCTTCCTTTTCTTTTTCTTTTTCTTTCTTTATTTAGTTAGGTAGGTACTTACTTACTTATTGGCTTTGTTTTACTTTACTTGCTTTTATACTTTTTTACATTTGAATTTTCTGGTATTTCCTATTAATGAAGCTATTATTCTTTTGTTTGACTTTCTAAAAAAACACAACAGAATTATTTCAAGGTGTCTTCCTGTGGCCGAATTGCCAGTACATTTACTCGGCAAGCAGTAACTTTTTATATAACTTGTGTTTTATTTCATAAATTTTGTTAATTTTGCAATAGTATTCATGGATACTGGACATCCATGGTTTACTTTTCTGTTTAAATTCTTTGTCCAATTTTGATATTTAAAGTGTTATGGGTCTTATGGTATGAATATGAGTTCCTCTTCAGTTTTCGGAAAATCTTTTTCTGTTGTCAGTATTGTGGAGCTTCAGAGACAGTTGCCCAGCCATCTGGACCTGAGGTGCATTGTTGTTCTGTTGCTGAAAAGTTTTATAACTATGAACTCAGTGCAGTAGATGTAGGAATTCTCTTATATATTTATATTGATTACGTGAGCTTAGAACTTTGTCTTTCAGAGAATTTGTCCTTTTATCTAAGCTGTAGAATATACCAGACTAAACTTGCTTAAAACACTCCCTTATTATTTTAATACTTGTTGACTTTTGTTATATTACCTTTGTTAGTCCTACTGTTGAGATTTATATCTCTTCTTTTCGAGGTCAATCTGCCTAAAAGTTTGTTGAGTTTTGTTCTCTTCAAACAAAAAAAAAAAAAAAAAGAAAGAAAGAAAGAAAAGAAAAGAAAATTTGCCCAGTTTATTTGTTTATGTAATATTTATATAATTTCTTTCTCTTGTATTGGAGTCTATTCATTTCCCTTATGTTTCTTAATTTCAACTTCATTTTCTCCTTCCTGAGTTTTCTGGGATAGAAGAGCAAGTTGATAGATTGAGGTTTCCTTAGGGTGGGCATTTGGATGCTCCTGAGTCCCCGCCAATCATAGCTGTGCCCTCTTTCTGCAGTCCTCATACGCTGCCATTCAAATCCATGTATTTTCTACTTTTTTTTTGATTTTCTGTTGTTTTGGTTTGGCTTATTGAGGCAGTATCTTGTTATATAGCCGGGATCCCCTAGAACTCCCTATGTACGTAGTTCAGGCTAGCCTACAGCTCACAGTCCTCTTGCCGATATATCTAATAAGGACTAGAATTATAAGCATCCTCCACCCTACTGGCCTGTTTATCTCTCTTTTGACTCACAAACTATTTTGTTTCCCAATATTTGAAACACTGTTCTGTAGCCCTCTGTTACCGGCATCTGATTTCGTTCACTTGAGGTCAGACAGCAAATCTGAATTCTTTCCTATGTACTGGAATTGGCTTTACTGTCCAGACCACTGTTATCTCTTTGCTGTATTCATTGTAAAAGAAAATTATTTATGCCTTTGTTGGCTGATGTCTTGTGAATCTTACCTTATCCAGAGTTTGTTTGCCTTGATTTCCGAGACCCATGGTATGATAGTAGGAAATAGAAAATCTGAGAACTAACCAATTCATAAGTTTAAATTGTGGGCTCTTCTCTGTGGCATGGTAAATCTCACCCCATCCTCTCCATCTTGCTCATGCTGTGGCCCATCCCCCTTCGTCCAGAGCTGCCCATTAGTTAATGGCAGGTCATCTCGACTGTTAGCTTGATTGGTGAATTACCTTGGTTTTTGTGACAAAGTAGCCCTTACTTTACTTAGTAACACCCCAACAGTACAAGTGGAACGGTGTCAAAGAGGCACCAGGGCAGAACACGGAAAAAGCTGGCATGTGCGGCCATGCTGCAGAGTAGAAGGAAGCATCGTGCATATAGGCTTCAGTGCTCTGCTCGGTTTTCAGGCATCCTGTGTCGTGAACACAGTATCCCTTTCCGTCTCTGCGTTACTCACAGGTCTGGAATCCACTGTGTGTACCTCTATTCATTAGTTTTCTCGCTGTGACAGAGTAACTGACAGAAGCACTCCAGGGACTCAGAGGTTCAGCGGTTCAGTCCATCATGGCAGAGGGGTGTGGAGAGCAGCACACATCATGGTAGACAGGAAGCAGAGAGAGGACAGGAAGGGCTTCCTGTAGGATATGCCCTGCAAAGACACCCATGGCGATCTACTTCTTCCAACCGAGCCCCCCTCCTTGTCCAGCGTCCAGCACCTATAGTAGACACTTGAGACTTTGAATCTACCAGCAGAGCCGTCCTTTCCATAAGTGAGAGTACTTACCTAATCCTCCCCTAGAGACCTGCTTTTCTAATGTCCTACCGTTTCTCAAGCCACTCAAACTGTCAGTCACAGTTCACCATCTCACCGGCTCTGTCCTGGGCCTCTGCTCTGTAAACTCTAGGTGGTTGTTCTTCCCATTCCCCCACTACAGTTTCTCAGTTAAGGAGCCACCGGGCTCCTCACTCTCTGGAAACCGTCTCTTAAGTAGTAACTGGAGTGATCAGTGCAACCACCCCTTCTTTTCTAGTCCTTCATGGATCACCCCATGACTCACTCGTGCTCTCCTCACAGAAGAGAACTGTATGCATTCTAGTTTATAGAATATGATTTTCCAAGTCAACAAGCAACTAGAGTGAGTCAGAGGCTTGCCATTTGCCACGCTCAAGATAAATTAAATATCTGAATGCCTTATACCCATAATACAAGCCATCTGCCTGCTGTCCTTGCCCCCTTACATTCCTTCAGCCTAGTCTTTAAGATTTGTATGAATTCCATTCCGTTTCACTCCCTCTCCTACCCCAGTCACTGGCACTCAGATGTTTCTTGGCTTTGTTCTCTATTATTTTCTCACATACATTCTGCACTATGCTTGATAACCCTTGCTTGATTTTCTTAAATTCCTTTTTCCATTACCTTCCTGTGTGTTGTTGGCAGCTGTGGTGATTACCACTTCCCCAGTTTTAATTTAGTCTTACACCATACATAATATCTCATTCAAGTGACAATGAGTTTAAAAATTCATCAGGGACTAAAGAGAAGGCCCAACAGTTAAGAGTACTTGCTGTTCTTACAGAAGACCTGAGTTTGGATTCAGCACCCATGCCAGGTGGCTCACAACCATAGTTCCAGATCCACTGGGTCCAACGACCTCTTTTGACCCTTGAGATTACCCACACACAGATATACACGTGCACGCACACACTCATACACTCAAGGAAAAATAAAATATAACTTTAAAAAATGCTTCAATTTAAAGCAAAGTCCCTTCATTTAGTAAAGAGAATCATTTAAGGATCCCTAAAGTTCATAAGCTAATGTAAATAAGATTCAATCTCAATCTTCCTTGATGGCACCAGCTGTGGTAATTTAAGGGCGCTCTGGCTTGATTATGGTTAGGAAGGTGAGGCCATTCTTTGTGGGTAACAGGCTGCTAGGTAAAACCATATTGAACTCCACGCTAGCCTGTAACGTTTAATCAGTCCTCTCATTGCCTTTCATTGAATGGGAAATGAATATCTTCACCACTAAAAATTTCTATTGCTACAAATGCAAGCAAACAGCTTTATTTGTATTAGCAACATTGGTGTGTGATTAACCTTTGTAGATTTTTGTTGAGTTCCCACATAGGGATGATATAGTGTGGATCTTGGAGCATACAAAAGTAAGCAAAGTTCAATCATGTTTCAAGAAGCTTAATTCAATATGATCGGAAAACATGTACATATATCATAGAAGTAGCTAATAGTGAGCCCTGGCTATGCCGAAGTGCAGGCTTCTGCACTTGCAAGTATGGTTTGCTTTAAGCTTCATACTTCCCTGTGATGGAGACAGCCATATTGTATCCACATGTAGTATAAGAGCACCAAAGCAGGGAGAGGATTAGTACATGGGTCAAAGGCACAGAGAAAGCTCAGGGAAACAGTGTACTAGAAATGCGGTCTGACCAGGTCCTGACTTTTGAATGGGTTTTCTTGTAGCAGTGCTGAGAGTGGACAGAGATAAGAAGCTGAAGGTTGAAGTCACTGAAATAATCTGCTAGTTCTCAAATTATCATGGCAGCCATGGAAATAGAAAAGGACTGCAGAAGCACCAAGGAGCGGTAGCAATGGAATTCATAGAATTTGACAAGTATCGTCAGTGTCAAACACAGTATCAATAAAAATGTTGTATCGAGGGGAGTGAGAAAAAGATAATTTGGGGGTTTTAATGTAGCTATTAGGGAGACTAATCGTGTTATTAAAGAATTAATAAGTGGAAAATAATGTACATTAGCAGTCACTTAAGTTGAGCTCTTTAGAAATGTCCTGAGGCAACTGCTCTGTGGGAAGGGTTCCGAGTGACGGGAAGAGACAAGTTGACTTAGGGACAATCTGCAGTGGAACAGTTGTGATTTTTCACAGGGGGAAGAAATGTTTTTAGTTTCGTGAATATGGAGAGAAAGGAGATACGTGCAACATGGCATCAACAAAACAGTTTAAGGAACTGATTGGCAGTATTGATGACTCTCAAAGCAGGTAAAATTATCCCTAAACTTGCTTACTCCCAACCTCCATCTCCGTTACAGTTGAACATTTATAGAATCATTTCAACCTAGTTACATGGAATCACACTTTGGGGCAGTTAACCTCCCCTCGCTTCCCACTGTGAGTTATGTGCATTTGAAAGTTATACCAAAATGTACGAACCTGCAGCTTTTAGCAATCACATTTGAAAGCAGCCTTGGGAGTTGCATTTGTCAAGCAGCTAGGAAAACCATTCGTGCATACCCTGCATCCAAAGCTCCATCGCAGACCAAACATAAAGGACTGAAAGGTCATTCTTCTTCCTGCGGCGAGATGTTTGTTGATATATTCTGACATGCCAGCACAGCGCTGAAAGGGTCTGACCTTCCTCCCACACCCAGGGACTCAGGTTGGGCTGGGATACCTGACATGCACTGCTTTTCCGTTTTCCTTTCTCTTCCATCGGAAATCATGTACTCGCAGAATGCTCCTTTCTTTGCAGAAATAGTCAAGAATTTAAAGGCATGTAAATGATTGCTTTGGAAATTTCTCTTGCTCTTTTATTTTCCTGGTTACCATAAAGCAAAAAGCCTCTCCTGGAACTATTAATGCTTTTAATTAAAAAAATTAAATTAGTTTTTCAAAATGACAAATGCGAATGGAGCTAAAACCTAAACAAATGAGGGCTGTGTGCTGTAATATGTTTGATAGTTTCTTTCTCTCTGCTGTAGAAGCGAAGGTTTGGGGGCTGCCTCTAAAGTGGAAGATGAGTGGACACAGGCCAATCCTAAGGAGCTTTTGAAGTAATTACCTTCTAGGTCTATCACATGCTAAAGGGGGAAGAGTGGGATAGAGAAGCTCAAGCTCTGTCAAAAGAGTGAGAGGGAGCTCTGATTGGATGGATGCCTACATTATTTCTTACTTTAATATCATATGTTATGGAGGCAGGAAGAACAATGTTTACTATTAATGACCTTGTAAACCTTAACAATACTCAGCTATCCCCAGAGATACGCTTGCTGTCTCCACAGCTGGTCAATATGAAACAAGTGCAGTAATGTCACACACACACACACACCCCCATCGCAAGCCTTTAGATTGCACCTTGCAAAGTGTTGGGTATTTTATGTTGTTTGTCATAATATTGGGGAGAAATAGTATTCAGTGTACCAGAACGATTTTCTACAACTGTGTCAACTGTCTGCTAGATGAGACAAAGGTGTTTCGTCCATGGGAAGTAAGTATTTTAACAGGATAACTAAAATTAGAACTGAAAGTTTGAGGTGTCAAACTGCTGTAAGTATTTCATTGTTTTGCACAGAAGCACCCTGACAGCTATTTTGATTGAGCCATTTTTCATTTAATTTTCTCCATCATTTCAAATGTTTTCGTGTCCTTGGAACCACTGCTCACCACCGGCTAGGCATGTTCTCCTCTGTCCTCCTGATAGAAAGGCCCCAGCTTCAATATCTCTGGTTCTTCCTGCTCAGAGCAAACCTGGGAGTTGATATGCAAGAGCTGACAGCCACATCTTCTTCTACCTGTGCAGGGCTGTGGGGTCGCCCCAAGCCACCCTTACCACTCAGCATTTTATGTGGCTTTTCAACTGACTTTTATATATGACATTGTAGATACATTTCTCATAGTAGAGAATAAGAATAACTGAACATCTTTTCTCTCTCCTGCTAGAGGGTTCATTATGCTTAACAGTGCCAAGTTTTCTTGCTGGGACTCAAGAGGCCAATCTTCTTTTTTCTAAGCTTTGTCTATCCAATGCCCATCTTGTTTCCCACTAATCACTTGAATATTCAGGAAAATCCAAGTGAATTATAGTGGGGTCCAGCTTCAGATGAATGCTTTCTAGTAGAAGAAATGATCTTTTAACTACATTTGTTAGTAATTAAATGTCTCTACCTTTCTTGCTTCAGATTCACAGGCAGAAATTAACCCGTTTCTAGCATTATATAGACTCACAGGCAGAAATTAACCCGTTTCTAGCATTATATAGACTCACAGGCAGAAATTAACCCGTTTCTAGCATTATGACCTTCTGTCTCTCTCTTCCTCAGAAAGTATGATCATAAAGACTGTCACACTGCCAGGTGGCTGGCCTGCTTTTATACACTTTTAGTAAGTTTTTTTTTCATTGTTGTAAGGGGTAAATTTTTTATCAATTATTTTTAAAAGCAATAATTCATTATAGTTGATCATAAATGTCAAGAAGCAAAGACCCAGTAGAAGCATTTTGTCACTAATCATGCTGTTTCTCTTCTAATTAGTTAATTTACATTTTACAAATTAAGGGTAAAATTCAGACAGAAGATAACATCATAGCTTTAACTGACCTATATTTGTATCTGCCAAATTTAACTTAATTAGAAATGTGGATGCTGTTTGTTTTATCTGTCAGGAAAGCTCATCTTTTGCTTATAAAAAAAAAGAAAAGAAAAAAGTAGACGTACTTTTTTCCCCTCAGCATTTATCATCTAAATAATAGTCTTGCCAAGATGGCAGCCTCATAATAAACTCTTTTCAGTGGAGTGATGGGTAATGAAGCTTGCTTGTGAAGGCAGCGAAAAATGTTGTCTGGCCAAATGCATGAATATGATGGCTAGAGAATCAGTGGACTTTCTCCATCATCAATCTTTTTAGTAGCCTCTTGCACATCTGAATATTTTGATAGATGGTCTAATAATTGAGTTATCTATCTTTCTAACTATCAGAGTTGCATAAAAATTATTCTCTCATGTTACTGAATATTAAATATATTAGGCATCTAGTAAATTTTTCATACAGGGGCCAAAAGGTGAGAGGTTTTTGTTATTCTGTAAATACCTCTTAATATATTGAATGTTAAACCCTCTGAAACATTCAGTTACTGTGTCTCTTATGAGAAGCACATGTTCTTTAAGACGTTTGTGCTTGTTGTAAGTAGGACAAGTGCTAGTTACTATAGCCAATGAAAAGTAGAGCCTGATAAAGCTGTAGATACAGCTCATCTGTGCAGAATGGATTACACCTGAGCACAAATGTGCTATTTGTGTGCTACACCGGTAACACATTGACTATGCTGTGTATTTTCCATATAGGAAACAGATAGATGCCATTGGTGCTGAAGAGTGGCCATATGATTTTGATGTAGCAATCATATCTATAGGAAGCTCATTTTAACAAAAAGAAAACAAAGCCACCTAGTCATTTTTGTAGTACCCAAATAGTTGTCTCCCCTTCTGTGGCTTTTATATGTGGCATGGGTGCTGGTGCATTGTTTTGTGTTTGTCAAACATCTGATCAAAGCATATCAACAAGTGTACGTCTCTGAGCTCACAAAAATGGCGAGGAAAATTGGCCTGAAATAGATCAATTGCCCGCGGGATTTCCTCCCTCAGACCTCTCCCACCATCATCATTTCTTCAAGGTAACCTTGTGGTGACGGCTTCCCAGAACACCGCGTGGAGACGGCACGGTTCTGGCAGAGCAGGCATTTGTTTGCAGGACTGCAGGGCCACCAATCCTGGGCGTCCTGAAAGGCACTCAAATGAGCAAGCCTTGTAAATTGGATTTCTATTAGGCGGTCCTGATGATGGCTCTTCATCAGTGGAATGGGAGAAGGTGCTGTCAAAGCCCCAGTTCGAAATACCTCTTCTTAATACTGTTCCCCACCACCAAAATGATGCCAAATGCTAGAAGTCTCCAGAATTAATCGTATTTAAAGTTTTAGATATGAACAACTGTTCTTAAATCCCTTTCTGCTTGGGAAGCACTGGGAACACAAGTCAACAACACCATGGTCAGGACAAAAACAGTGGCAGTGTCTCAGCCCTCATCTATGTGGCTCCCAGCTGACTGCAGCTCATATCTGTGCTGTTTAGAAACATGGCAGATGCAAACAGGCTTTTTTTTTTTTCTGTTCACGCTCTGGATTGAAAATAATTGAAGAGGATAGTACCAGTTCTGGAAGTCTCTATGGGTCACATCGAAGGAACTTTGACTCCAGCACTTTGATCTTTTCTTGGTTTGGGGAATTTTTGCTTCTGCAATTTGTGCCTGGGGCTAGGGTTGGTATTGTAAGAGCCGTAGCTGTTAAAAGCCTAGATGTCTGCTTGAAATTATACCTTTAAAACAATTTGAAATGTCCACATTGGGCAGCATTGGGAAGGGGGAATAGTCTTTTCTTAATCAAAGTAGCAAACATCTGTGTTCTTTCTAGCCTGTCTTTTGATTAGCTTGGCCTCATCCATCACTGGTCTTTGATATGAACACCAAGAAGTCATGTCCCTTTGTTTTAAATGATAAATATGCCTTTGTCATGAATACTCATAGGCAGCCTAGGATTTACATTTGAATTGTCAAAGTGTAACTGCCGCGCTCCCTTGATGAGTGATATTATTAGTGCAATAAAGAGATTTTTCATTTGTCATGGATAGCCCTTAGATATGTCATTAGGAGGCTACATGAGAACTGATTCTAGAAACGTTGTTTCTAGAACAGAAAGTTGATTCTAGGAAAAGTCTCGTCCACTAGTTTCTAAGATTTGCCATTTATCAGCAAGAAGCAGTCCGCTGCAGGAGGATGTCTGTACACCTCCTCGCTTTCTGTCATTAGTTCCCCTCTTTGGATGTTATTTTTTAGGCCTGATGACTGGTACCTCCCATCAAAACTAACGCTGCTTAAAACACCGAGCTAGTAGCCAAACAGCCAAAACTTTCCCTGTCTGGCTAACATTGACAGCTTCAGTCTTCTTTGAAGCTCAGCCTTGTTTCTGTGTCTTTGTTGGTTGCACTTTTTAAGTAGGCTCTGTGATACCTTCCCAGCCCTCAAGTGTATCTGCCTAGATGTGTTTAGGTACACACTGTTTACATGTGTGCACTGACCTGCACATTCTTCCTTTGCACAGCTGTGGCAGTCATCTAAATCCTGAGAGTCAAGTCCATTTGTCCTCTTTGAGTTTTCCACCAAGGGATGTGGGCGGGCAACTAAATTTTAAATGACTGTAAAATCGTGATCTTCCCTTGCCCGCATTATTCCAGCTTATGTAGAATGATTTTCTTTCTATAGTGTCAGTAAAACTACATTACTTTTTACATGTTGTGTCTTTATAATTTCAAAAACTGATTTAAAAAAGCAGGTGGAAACCGGACATTGTGTTTTATTGGGGTGGGGGTGGGGTCATAGTTCTCACAAAGAATGTATGTATCTGGCTTCTCTTTTCTTTGTATACATCAAAATATATTTAGCTATCATTTCAGAAATTATTTTATGATTGTCCACCAAAAAAAAAACATACTTTAAAGCAAAAACATATATTCCACTAGAACTTAACCCTCATCATCCAGGCTTTTGTTTTCTAATGCTTTTAATTTCTTGGTACTTTCTAGATCACATGTTCCATGGAAAATAAAGTCTTGTTCATATTTGTTTCCCAACAGCAAATAATCCCTTAGCAGTTCCACAGCCCAGCTTTTTACAGTCTTCGAGATTTTTGTACTGTAATGTAAGTGTCTGAGTTTTTGAGACCCTGTGACTTTTGCCCAACTTGAAGACAATGATCCCAGGGAGCTTCTGTCCAGAGTTAATCAGCTGCAGAATTTGTAAACTGCACGTGTGTCAAAGTTGAAAATGTTAGTGCGCTAATAGACGCTCGAAAAGGTTAGATCTGATAAAAGCCGTCAGCAGCTACAGGAAGTGATTTATGGGAATGCGATGACACCAAATGCCTCATTTATCACTCATACACAGATAGGTTAAGGTTCCGGTGTCATATATTTAAAAACTTGACCACTTCAAATTGTCAAAATAGGTGCTTAATTGCCCTTCATCTTTTAGCTTTGAATGTATTTCATTTGAGTTTGGTAGTTTTAGCTATGATTACTTTTCTGCTGTTCACGTCATATGGTTCCATTTAAAGTCATTCATATTTAGGATTTTCAAAAAATTATACATCACTGATCTTTTTGAAGTTTTATTAGCTAAAGCTGTCCTGAAGAAAGACTAAGCCAGCCTTATCCATGTTAATTTATATTTTTATTTAACACAAATATCATGAAGACATATTAATGTTTCATTCCCGATTTTCTGATGCTTGTCATTTTTCATCAGCACTTCATAATCCTCTATATTTTCTCTCGCCTTTAAAAGTTGAACGTGTGACACAGTGACAGTGCTGAGTTGGTTAGCTGTTCTGGGAACTCGGCTCTCAGTGTATAAGCTGCACGCCGGCTACCCCCAGTGAAGACCTGTCTGCCTTGTTCGGAGGATCCAGGGAGAGGGAGATGTTGAAGAAACAGAGCAGATCTTTCCTAGATTGACTAATGACCAAGTTTTGATTATTTCTTTATATGCTCTAGGAAATGTAGTTAAAAACTTGGGATTTCTCATTTGGTTTATGAAGAAATATCTTAAAGCTATTCGGTAAAAGTTTAATTTCTACTGTATCAAAGCTCCATGAAACAGACAAGCAAATGAAACCTTACTGTAGTTTCGACTGCTTAACATATGGGATTCAATTGTTTCAAGGCTTCTTGAAAAATATTCAGTCATTAAATAGGCAAAAAGTCTCAGGGTTTGCCTCTCTATCACCAGAAATATATTGCAAACGTTTGGAAGCTTTCACAGTTTGTCAGCCCCTGGTTCAGTTTCAAAAGAAGTCAGAGTAGTTTCTGCAACAGGAGAAAAGTTGGAAGATTAACCAGGGCAGCAAGGGGGAGTACGAGGACAGAGCCCAGAGATGTCCTAACCAAATGCAGCAGACCTTGTTGCCCCTGATTCCATCGAATGGACTGCAGAATATGTTGTGGAGACAGTGGCTTGAACGTTTAGTATAGAAATTATGGTTAGTTTTGTTAAACGTGACAGTGCCATTGTGGAATTATGTGAGAAATTATGTATGTAATTATGTCATATAAGAAAGTGTCCCCAGCCAGACATTAAAAACTATGTAGTGGATGAGTGACTTGATACCTGATACCTCCTTTAAATATCTCAGCAAAATATGTTAAATTGAGAGAAAGATTAAAGGGGGCTGTAATATTAAGAGGTGGGTATTTGAAAGAAGGCAGTCTATGCTTCTTATATATTTTAATTTTTTTCATTAAGAAATTAAATTTAAAAATTTTTTCTTTATTAATTTGTTCAAATGTTCTTAAGTAAATATGTAAAATCTTAGATCTTCCAATTTTTTATAATTCTATTATCTGTTTTAAACCATACAAAATAACTTAAGCATATTTTTCAAAAACTCGCCAAAGTTTTTCTAAGGACCAAATTTGAGTTGTAACTTGTTAAACCTCGTAGTACCCTAAGTAATTTTAATATAGAAAAAGTTTGAAGAATTCTGTTTATTAAATTAAATTTGTTAAAATAAAAAAAAATACAAAAAAATCTACATGACTCTTTGAGCTTTAAAAAATACCCAACTCCTGTATAGGGAAACAAGTCTGCGTTTCTTTACAATGACTGAAAACATGGGATTTCAAGTCATTTTTTGGTAAATGGATTCTGAAGCATTTATAAGTATTAACATTTTAAGGTTTTATATTTTTAAAAAAAAATCATTCTTTACGAAAAAAACCACATTCTAATAACATGTAGCTTCTGACTTAGGGATATTAGAATTAGATGTAATAATTTTTGGATATTCCTTGCTTAGAAAGTGCATGTATGTATATAAATGAGAATTCTAATTCCCTTATGGTTTGCAGAGTTTTCATGTTTGGCTATCAAAGCAGCTTTGTGGTGAGTTTCTCTTTAAACAATAACATCAGCACAGCCGACAAAACTCTGTTTCTCAAAGCACACATTGACTCAGAATAAATGTCTTTTTGATATGAACTTGTTATATAACAAACTTGTATCAACGTGTAGTGACGTGGGTGTATTGTTTTTTCCACTTCTGTCCATCGTGTTTGGTAAGTAGTACATGAACACCTAGGTCAACGTATCCTGCTGCCGTTGGCCCTCTTACTCGAAAGGATTTCAAATCCATGACTAGGAAAAACTTCGGGTCACTTGTTGACATGATCATAGCAATCCAAATCATCGCAGTCTTGGAATCTCAGTAGTATGCTCTAGGAACAACTTTGGGGAAGTGTGTGGAACCCCCAACCCCCAGAGCAGTGAAAGATCCTCTTTTCACATAGGCGTAAAGAAAGAACTCAGGTGTGGTTTCGTGTACTGTCAGCAGTAAGAAAATGCATGACGTTCATAGAGACCCTTCAAGGCCTTCCTGGGGAAATAGGTTAATTAAAAAGTAAAATGAGTTTGAAATTTCCAGGAAATCTTTAAAATGTTATAAAATTTCATCTTGCTCTCCCTTGAGGAGGAGGGATGAGAGCCACACAGGTGCTCTGAGCCATCTTTAGTTACTTACAAGTTTTATATATTTTTATAAGCTCATTTATTTTTCTCTGAGTTCAGTCCAAGAGCCTAACTAATATTTACCTTGTAGCCTTGTTCAACTAGAGTTAAGCTGACCGGATGGGAAGGAGCTGCTTTGCAGTAGCTCAAGCCTGGCGTTTGTATCTGTGGAGCTTCTATCTCACGGCAACCTGCCCTACCTGTGTCAAGGCTTGGGGAGGCAGTCTGTCCTTTCCGTGCAGGTTGAGCCAGTGTTTAATCACTAAATATATTCACGTTTAAGTTGCTGTCATTTAGGACATTTCATTCAAAAACAAATAGTCTCGAAGGGTTATGTTTTAAAATAATTGCTCCTTCATTGAGAAACTGTTTGTGGGCCAATGTTATTACCAGTCAATGATCAGTTTATTCACAGTTAAGATAAATGAATGAATTAATGAATAAATAAATAAATATTAATTTAGCGTTGTGTCTAAAAGTCTTATTACAATCCCTAGTCTTTCGTTTACAGTGACACATGGAACAGTAGACACATAAGGGACTCAGTCCTGGTTTAGCTCATGTAGAGATGCAGGCACTCAAATTCTCTCGTGACTTTCGTCTTTTGAATTACTGTTCTGCAGAAGATGCTATGAACTGCTTTGTTCTGAATGAGTATCTCAGTAGATGGGGAACCCTGGAAGATTTGTTGTGTTTGGGCTGTGGAAAAGAGTGCCTGTGTGTGATAATGAGTGTGTGATTTGCATGTGTGCTGTATAATTCACAGCACACATATGCATTCATCATGTGTTTCTCTCCAATATGATGAATTATGTCAGTATATTGCATGTGTCTCCATGCACCCCATCTCTTAATTAAGGCATTAATCACTAAAATTACCAAAGATATGTAGCTTTACTGTACTTTTAAAATTTAACGTTGATCTTTGCATAGTAATACACATATTATTTCTAATTGGTAGACTATACTGAGATATTTTAAGTAAGGATTTCCATATTATGATTCTATCATATCAATTATTTTAAATATGCTTAGCTTAATATATACTTAGAACATATCTTTAACCATTTTAAATCATTTTTATTTGAGATTAATTTTCCTAAATCACTAAAATTATCAGAGACATACATATGTATATATGTGTATATTATATGATCAACTTTAAAATTTAAAGACTATATGTATTGTCTTTTTGTACTTTGAAAATTTAGGGCTTGGTTTCCCATAGTCAGGCACTATTTCTAGCTGGTAGACGATAATAAGACATGGTAGGGGAAGATTCCACATTATGCTCCAGTAGCATTAACTCTGGATGTGCTGCCTTGATATCTATCGCCATGTCTGTGGCCATATGCTTTCCTAACTGTGTCATTTAGCAATTGTTTCCTTCATTTGGGATTGATTGTTTATAAGGTTAATTTCTTACCAATTAACATTAGTTCATTTATAAGTAATGGACATTAATAATCGTACATTCAACCCTCTAGAAATTCACACACTGGAAATGAAATTGAGCATCATGCTTTGCAAGAAATACTTGGAACAAGGTTGCGGCTTACTTAAGAGTTTGATGTTAAGAAGGACGCGTGTGCAACCTTTGCACATCTGTCTGTCTACCTTGACTAAAGCAAAATGTTTGCTAGATCCGCTCTCACAGTCTGGAACAGCTGATAATATCTCTCTTGCTTCCTGCTCCTTGATGAGACAGAGGCTTCCCACGCAGACCTTCCTTAAGCCATCCTGTTTCTCTGTTATTGTTCTCTCCCCCTGTTCCAAATGACAATCACTTGTTATATTTCTTCCTTTTCTCAGTCTCCCTCTGCAAGTTAACCTCAGCTTGTGTCCAAAGATGTTGACGTGTTCTGATCTCTCTACTGGAGGGAGTCCCACATCTTGGTGTTCCTCTGCTGGTGGCTCCCCTTCCCGACTACTGAACAGTCCTGTGTTTATGTCAGTGACACAGGCTGCCTATGGAATGCTGTGTCAGCAATGAGTGTGTTATCTGGCTGTAAGCTCAGCCACTGTTGCAGTATTCTAATACGCACACATGCGTGCACGCGCACACACACACACACACACAATCTCCACTGCCACTCTACCATCATCTCCTGTTTGGATTATTAAAGTAGCTCCTAGATGCTCTCCTTTCTTTTACTCCTTGCTCCTCCAGTCTCTTTTTCAACATAGCATCCGAATCATTAAATAGAAGTCAATATTCACCCTCTGCTTAAATTTTTACAGTGATTCCCTAGCGATCCAAAGTAGGAGCCAGTTTCAGGCTTTATATACTGCACCCTCCCCATCATTGCTCTGGCCATGTCTTACGTCATGTGCCCCTTCACTCACTCTGTACCAGCTGTTCTGGCTTCCTTGTTCCTAAAATTGGACATATTCGTTTTTACCCCAAGCCCTTTGTCATAAACCACTGTGAAAAGGCAGGTGCAATGTCAGCTTCTTAAGTCCACCATGGCCGTCCCTACCCAGCCTCCTCCATCTATTTTCCCTGGTTGATATTTCTCCATAAGCCCTTTTCTCTCCTAACATGAGCTGCAGTGTTAGATTTGATTTGGTCGACTAGAATATAAACTCCACAGCAATGGAGACTTTCATCACATTTGTTTCCTGCTGTATCCCCAGACTAGAACAGCGACGGGCAGGTAATAGACCCCTCATGGGTGATATTGGGATAAAGGGGAAGGTTCACTGTTAGCAAGCACGATGTAGTTCTAGTTTCTAGATGTAGAAGTGTTCCAGTGTTAATGGCACTTGGTCATTTTCCAACATTTGACTTTCCCAAGATTCCTCCTACTTGGAAGGCAGGTTACAGTCATCAGTCTTTGAATTTTGTAGTCTGGAGAATTCGACAGGCTGGCCCTTCATTCTTATGCTTCATCAGGAAACGGACTGCAGTTTCTTAGAGAAATAGACCAACTCGGATAAACCTAACTATTGTTATTGTTTCACACGATGTTAGTAAGTTTAAGACTTTATTGTGATCAGTTGATCGGATGCCATATAAGAAGCACCGGGAAACATATCTTAACTGTTACTGGCAAGTTTAGCAGCTTCAGAATTCACTGCACAAATATTCCAGATGTTACAAATTAAAGCAAAGGAGGAAATGGTGTCTTGGAAATAAATATATACCATCTTATTTCAATTTTGTCTGTTAAGAATTATACAAAATTATTCTATTGAATTTCAAAAGATATATATCGTTGTCTCTTCTGAATATATCATATCCAACAAAAATGGAAAATTTTATTTTCCAGTCCCGTATCATACAGTCTTATTCCTTTCGAATTCCATTTTTATCCCATCCTAATGCTATAATTACTATAAAGATATATATTTAACAAAAATAGAAATTTTGTTTCATATGGAAAATGACTACTATGTTTTCAAAATGCTTCTTCCCCCCAAAAAAGCTGGTAGTCAAATAATTCAGGGAAATATCACCTACTGCATTAGAGTACAAAGGACCTGAGAAGTCTGTCTGAATGAATCGAGTTTATCTTTATTTAACCCTACAGTGCTTAAACATCTTTCTTAATACCTGTTCTGAACTCTTGGGTGGAATATTGATGAAAAAGGAAACATCAGTGGCGGGCTTTGAATCAGTGGTGGACTGGACTAAGCTAAGCTGTCTGCAAGGAGATGGCATATCCATTTGGTCATCTTAACTCATCATGCCTCTCATAAAGAGCGTGGGTGGGCTGGAGATGTAGCTCAGTGGTATAGTGCTCACCTACATGCACATGGACCTGGGGTGTGATCTCACACGTTGATTCAGGTGGGCAGGGAGCCTAATAGCATTCTCTTTGCTCACAGACTCCAAAGTGAGATTCTGCAGGAGCTAGGCAGATGACATAAAGGGGTCTGCTGTAGTGACCCTGAAAGCAAGGGGTACATCTTCACGAGTAGCCCCTGCTCAGTTCTGAGATTTGGACCTCGAGGTAAAACAGGCCCAGAATGAAGGCCATAATTAAACCTTCTAATTCTTAAGTATTTGAAATTAAGATTTTTATGTTTCTTTCTCTTCATCTCAAACTAATCCTCGTGTGCTAAAAATCTAAAGTTTGTATGCATGTATATTTAAACTGGAAACCCTCATCCCTGTGTGGGATGCACTTTAAAAGGAATTGGTGTGTGTGATAGTGTATAAGACATGTGGGCCGTCTTGGAATACCCACTTATCTCTGCACACAGGAACCTTGGTAGAAGCAGAACTTTGCTTCCGTGTTTGGGTCCTAGAAATTTCCACGTCAGTGTAATTCTTCAATCCTCAGCATCTTTACAGACTCGTTCCCTACACTGACTTCATCAAATGATGGAGATGGTGATTTCCCACTTGTAAGGCATGATTTCGGTTTACCTTGGACCAACACCAAAGAGTGTCATCTGTTGTATTGTTGCTGCCGCCATGGAGACAAAAGCAACTGAAGGAAAGAGGCATTTGTTCCTGCTCAGCTGGGATGTAGTCCGTCAGGATGGGGTTGTCGCAGCAGAAGGAACTTGTAGCCACGGGTCACACTGCATCTGACATCAGAAACCAGATTGGTGAATTTTTGACCTCACTTTCTCCTTTTACTCAATCAGGAATTTCAGCCCATGGAATGGTACTGGCCATGTTTATAGTGTGTCTCCCCCCCCACCCCTTAATCCAGTCCAGAGGTTTCTGTGCTAGGTGATTCTATGTCCCAGCAAGTTGCCCGTGTGAAACCATCACAGAAAGTGGAGCGGTCCGGACCAGGTATATTAGTTTGCTAGGGCTGTTGTAGCAGAATGCCCTGGGCAGGGAGGAGGGTGGAGCTAAACAACACATTTGCCTTCTCAGTTCTGGAAGATGGCAGTCTGAGATGGAGGTCAGTATGGCCAGATTCTCCCATACTGAGAGAGGGTCCCTACCTGCTCTCTCTGCCTTACAGAAAGGTCTCATATAGCTTTCCTCTGTTTTCCTGTGTCCTAATTAACTAATGAGTGGACCTGCCTCTAACTTAAGGTCATGGAAACCATGGCACTATGTAAATTTACTGTGCTATGTGTTTTATTTTTCATTCTAAAAAATTTTTTAACCATTTTGGTTTTCAGTAATAAAAAGAAAAAAAACAAGCATTTTGGTTCTTTGTTTCCCTACAATGCCCATGCAGGACCTTCATGAAACCCCTCACCCGATGACTGACAGTAGGGACTTTATATATTTTATTCATTCTTTCCATTTAGTGGGAAATTTGAAGTTTGTCGCCCAATATAGTGTTTATTAAAAGGATGTGTGCAGTAAGTAGATAGAACAAGGTAGCCATACTTTCCTACAAGGCTCTTTAGAATCCAGTATATTGGTGGAAACAGCAACTGACTGACTGCCGGATGCTTCCCTAGGCCAGTACCCACCAGGCATTCTGGTTGCTTCCTAAGGGTGTGTCTTATGGTGTTGTTTGCACAAGGTTGATAAATGGCTCAGTAGGTGAACTCTTTTGCCACCACACCTGACAGTATGAGTTCAGTCTTCAGAACCTGTGTGCTGGGAGGCAAGAACTTGTCCTCTCCCCTCCACCCGTGCACATGTACATGTTGATTCACACATTGATGTAAAGTTTTCAAAAAGCAACCTAGGCATTTTATGCAGAAAAAGAGTGAGTTTGTTTAGCTCAGAGCTTTGGAGATAAAGGACTCATGCAGGAATCTCAATGTTCTAGAGGGTCATATGGCTGCATCATGCCAGTGGATGGTACCATATAGGAGATGGCGTATGACAAGACCGGAAACAAAACCTGCGGAGAGGATGTGCTTATTCCTTTTATAATATCCATTCTGACAGGAATAAGACCTTCCACCTGACCCTTTTCAGGCAACAGCATTAATCCCTTCATAAGGCTGGAATCTAATATGCCCTTCTCAGATATATTACTACCTCTCAGCATTGCCCCACTGGGGGCAAATCTTGTGACATTCTCTACCCAAGCCCCAGAACAGAGAAAATATCAGCTAAGAACATTAACATCCACTCACTGTTTGTTAAGAAGCCAAGAATTATTGAATCTCAGTGTCTCTTTGATTATATCCAAGAACCACTTACTCCCCCAGGATAGGCAAGGGCATATCAATTGGCATGTCTAATTACCAAATTAATGAGAAGTCATTGGAGGTTAGTGTAGTGTCCTCGCTACTTTTGCGTCAACTGACAAAAGCTAGAGTCATCTGAAAGGAGGAAACCTCAATTGAGTAAATGTCTATGTAAGATCCAGCAGTGGGGCATTTTCTTAATTAGTGGTCAGTGAGGGAGGGCCCAGCCCATTGTGGGTTGTGTCATCTCTGGGCTGGGGGTCCTGGGTGCTATAAGAAAACAGGTTGAGCAAGCCATGAGGAGCAAGCCAATAAGCAGCACTCATCCATGGCCTCTGCATCAGGTCCTGACTTCCTTCAGAGATAGACTATGATGCAGATATGTAAGCCCAAGTAAACCCTTTCCTCCCAAGGTTACTTTGGTCTTTGTTTTTCATCATAATGATAGAAACCCTAACTAAGACGCAGTGTCTTCACTCATTCAATAGTTACATTCTGATCACCTGCTGTGTTTGCTGTTCTGGGCCCCAGGAATGTACAGCACATGTGAAGCCTTCCGGTCAGGTGATCATGCTACAGTAAGAAAAGCAAAAGTAAATGAGTCAGTGAATGAATACTTTAAAATCATAGTTTAAAAAAAAAAAAAAAAAAAGAGCCCGGAAAGTCTTTATGTCATACTGTGACAAAGCAAATTTGAGGAAGTGTTTGAGTTGATGTCATTCTACAAACTGAGTTGGATCCCTCTACATTTCTAATTCAGACTGTACCTTGGTCGTTTGGAATGGATGCTGATGGCCTTAAGTGTATGGCCACTTTGATATACGTCTCCTTAGTCACAAGCAATTTGAGGCATTTGATATTTGTGCTGCAGGACAACTGTAGTATGAAGATTTTCTAGCATATGCTCATTGTCCTGAGTGCGGCCATGTCTCGCTTCCTGCATCCCCAGACAGTAGTCCACCTCTCTATCATACTTTTACATAGATTCCTTGGCCGGCCAGCAGGAAGGGTAAATACGCGATTGTGTTCCAGTCTGCATTCTTCAGAGTCTGACCGCATCGTAACACACGTGTCTCTCAGCTTAGCCAATATGTACACAATTTAAACACCAAAGTTTTCTAAAGGATTATAATCAAATAAGGGCGTAGGGATTGCTATTTCTTAAGCATGTGTAAAAAGAAGTGATTTGCTTTCATCAATGAAATATTCATAAATACTTAATACCCAAGTATTTGGTTTTTTGCTAGCTTGTAGCTAGGACACTGTAAGTGACAAGTAAATTTATCATTGCTCTCCATTACACACCCAGGTGGTGATAAGTGCTAAACGTACAAATGTTGCTGGCTGGGTGAGCTACTCGTGGCTTCTTTTAAATTTGAATAAGGTTTTCCTCGACTTCGGTAAACATTACAATCTGAAGAATCTAGTTCTGGGTTCTTTGCTAGGTTAGGCAGCCATCCCTTTCTAAAAATATGCTGGAGCCACTGGGAATCGCTCCAGAGTGCAGGGCTGCGGCGTCCTCAGAACAGCTGCTATCCAGAGCGTCGCCAGGAGTGATCTCTTCAGCACAGATGTGCCCACCAATCATTAGGAATGGTTGGGGAGGAAAGATGGCACTGGGGTTAAGAGCACTGCTGCCCTTTCAGAGAAGCAGAGTTCAGTTCCCAGCACTCACATCAAGCTGCTCACAACTGCCTGTGATTCCAGCTCCAAAGCATCCTATACCTCTGTAAGCATAACACACAAATGTGCCTACGCATGGGCACAAGCAGTCATATGCATAAATAGAAATAAAATAAGTCTTCAACAATTAAACTAATAATTATAAATGCATTTTTTACATATTCTTGGTCAACGTGTAGTAAGTATAGAATTGGCATGTATTAGCTCTTTAATATATTGCTCATTACAAATTTTCAGATAATAGAAATATGCACAAATACCCTATACAGTCTTTTAGCTGGTTTGACCATGAGTTATGGCTTATTTGGCTTTTTCCCCCTGATATGTATATGGTATGTATGTTTGTATGAATGTAGGGATATATTTGTGTGGGTGCTGATGCACATGTGTGTTTGAATGTGGAGGTTGATGTTGGGAATTGAACTCAATTGCTTTCCAGTTTATGCACTGATACAGCATTTCTCACTAACCGAAGCATCCATCTGTCTAGTCTTGCTGAGCAGCTGGCTCTGAAGGTGCCCTGTCTCCACCTTCCCAAGCTAGAATTACAGGTGACCACTACACCCACCTGGCACAAGGATTCTGGGGAGCCAATGTACTGTTGTTCAGCATGAAACAGAGAAGTAAAACTAGCTCAGTAAAGGTGGGAAAAGGAACATCAGAACTGAGGGCTTGGCTAGTCCTCTTCTTCTCTGCTGGATCTGGGCTCAAAAACGAAGCATTGATCCTAGAAGTAGCTTACACCACTGAGTACCATTTAGGTCACTTCCCCTAATGGTTCCGGAACCTAAGTTCTTTGTGCAGAGGTCTCCTCAGAAGTTGGGGTGTTGAGTTCTTTTTCATAACATTTTGTCTGTATCAAATAGAAACAGACCAAACCCTAAGTGTCTGTCACCTGCTCAGCCTATATAAATACATGTGCACATGCATATATCCATATGTTCCTGGAAGCTTCTCGAAGAGAAGGCAAGGCGGTGGTACCAAGAGTTTTTAATGAAATGTGTTTAAGTCACGGAAACATTTTCCATTTTTCTGGGTTTTTTATTAATTTGTTAGATTTTTTTAAAAAATACCAATCCAAGTTCCTACTCCCACCTCTCCTCCTATTCCCTCCACATACCCTCCCACCCCACCCCCATCTAATCCTCAGAGAGGATAAGGCACATTGCCTTGTGGAGGGTCCAAATCCCTCCCTACTATATCTAGGCTGAGCAAGTTATACATCCAAAGAGAATAGGATCCCAAAAAGCCAGTACATGCAGTAGGAATAAATTCTGGTACCACTGCCAGTGGCCCCTCAGTCTGCCCCAGCCATGCAACTGTCAGCCACATTCAGAAGAACTAATTTGATCCTATGGTTGTTCCTTCCCAGTCTGGCTGGTGTTGGTGAGCTCCCAATTAGCTCAGGCAAACTGTGTCAGTGGGTGAACCCATCATGGTCTTGACCTCCTTGCTCATGTTCTCATTTCTTCCACTCCTCAACTGGACTTTGGGAGCTCAGTCCAGTGCTCTAATGTGAGTCTGCCTCTGCCTCCATCCATTGCTGGATGAAGACTCTATGATGATATTTAATATAATCATCGGTCTGACTACAGGGCAAATCAAGATTGGGCCCCCTTTCCTCTATTGCCCAGGGTCCTAGGTGGGGTCATCAATGTGGATTCCTGGGAATTTCTCTAGAGCCAGGTTTCTGCTAACCCTATAATGGCTCCCTCAATCTAGATATCTCTTTCCTTGCTCTCATCGCTGTCCTTCCTCCATCTCGACTATCCTATTCCCTCTCCCCTTCCCTCTCCCCTCCTCTTCTCCTCCTACCCTCTCCTCTCTTCCCATCCCCTGACTCCCAACCCAGCCAGTCAACCCTGTTTGTTTCCAATTTCCAGGTGTATCTATATATATTTTTCTTTGGGTTCAACTTATACTTAGCTTCTCTAGGATCATGAACTATAGGCTCAATGTCTTTTGTTTATAGCTAGTATCCACTTATGAGTGAGCACATACCATATTCATTTTTTTGGGTCTGGGTTACCTCACTCAAGATAGTGTTTTCTAATTCCATCCATTTGCATGCAAAATTCAAAATGTCATTGTTTTTTAACACTGAGTAGTACTCTGATATGTAAATGTGCCACATTTTCTTTATCCATCCTTCCATTGAAGAACATCTAGATTGTTTCCAGGTTCTGGCTATTACAAATAATGCTGCTATAGACATAGTTGAACAAATGCTTTTGTAGTATGATTGAGCATCTTTTGGGTATATTCCCAAGAGTGGTATTGCTGGATCCTGAGGTAAATTGATTCCCAATTTTCTGAGAAACCGCCACACTGATTTCCAAAGTGGTTGTACAAGTTTTCATTCCCACCAGCAATGGATGAGTGTTCGTTCCCCTTACTCCACATCCTCTCCAGCATAAGCTATCATTGGTGTTTTTGATCTTAGCAATTCTGACAGGTGTAAGATGGTATTTCAGAGTTGTTTTGATTTGCATTTCCCTGATACCTAAGGGTTTCCTTAAGTATCTTTTGGCCATTTATTTATTGTTGCTCTCAGTGTCTGTGCTACTGGAATTATATTTAGAAAGTAGTCTCCTGTGCCCATGCATTGAAGACTACTACCCACTTTCTCTTCTATCAGGTTCAGTATGGTCAGATTTATATTGAGGTTTTTAATCCATTTGGACTTGAGTTTTGTGTATGGTGATAGATAGGGATCTATTTTCATTCTTCTACATGTTGACATCCAGTTATGCCAGCACCGTTTGCTGAAGATACTTTCTTTTTTCCATCATATAATTTTAGCTTCTTTGTCAAAAATCAGGTGTTCATAGGTGTGTGGATTAATATCTGGGTCTTGCATTCGATTCCATTGGTCAACCTTTCTTTTTTTTATGCCAGTACCCAGCTGTTTTCTTTACTGTAGCTCTGTAATAGAGCTTGGTGTCAAGGATGGTGCTGCCTCCAGAAGTTCCTTTATTGTGCAGGATTGTTTTGGCTATCCTGTGTTTTTTGTTTTTCCATATGAAGTTGATTATCGTTCTTTCAAGGTCTCTGAAGAATTCTCGAAGAGGAGGCAAGGTGGTGGTCCCAAGAGTTTTTAATGAAATCTATTTAAGTCACGGGAACATTTTCCATTTTCTAGTTTTTCCAACTGTTGTTATTGAGCATTTAACTTTTTTTGTAATAAAAATGCATTTGTTAAACTTAAGCAAGTCTCAGTATTTGGAAAGTGTTTGTTATGTCTCTAAACAAAAGTTAAGAGCTCCCATAACTTTTGTGACCAGAAAATCTAGCTGTATAATTAGTGTTTCGTGATGGAGTTGGGTGAGGGGGCATGGGCATGCGCAGCACATGTGTGGAGCTCAGAGAACATCTTTGCTGAATTGATTTCTTTCCTTCCCCCTCTGAGATGAAACTCAGGTCCCCAGGCTTCTGCAGCCAGCAGCTTTATCCACTGAGCTGTCTCACTGGCCCAGCCCATGTATGTTTAAAGCATTTATGGCAGCTTCCAGAGTGGTTTTCTAGATTTTCATTTACTCCATCTTGTTTTATAAGGATCTTTCCAAAAGTTGTGTTGTCTTCCTTTCATTCATAAAGTTGGCTATCTATTTCCTTAAAAAGATGTGTGTGTTTCACTGTTAGCATTAAGCAGAGGAGCTTTAAAGTATTTCAGAGACTCGCAGGCTTTCTCGTAGCCAAGAGTGACTATTATGTCTATAATGTTTTGAGTGAAGTTTAAGACACTTAGTTTTGAACCTTAATCTGTGCAGTGGGAAAAAATGAGTTTACCCTTGTAACAGGAATTGTTTGAATTTTATGACTATTTAGTGTTGTATAACTGCTTCTTACTACGTTGACATAAATAATTCTGTAAGTAACAGATTTTGTTTAATAATCAGGATCCATTTGATTCTTTTTTGTCCTCTCATTTACACCCCCGTCTTTAAAATGAGTGAATTTAGATTCTTACGAAAAACAAGAGCATTCAAACATGTGTACACACGTGTATTTAACACACATCTGGACAAAGGTAGGCAGAGATATTGGAGCTGCAGAGTTATGCCAGGTTGAGGCAGGCTTTTATCGTAGTGAGATGATTTTGCAGACATTCCTGGTTCTCAGCTTGTCCTTCAGCAGAACCATCTGCTATGGTGCAGCACTCTCTGTGGTCTGTGCGACGACAGCACTGCGACTCCGCACGCGCACACCTCCTTGCCTGGTAGCCCACAAGAACTTTGCCCCACATGGACTTTTAGTTTCTATTTTCAGCTTTCCTTTCTACCCCTGCCCCTTATGTCAACTGCTTCTCGGTGGAACCACAAAGAAAATTGAAGCTTAGCAATTTTACTTTCCCCAGATCTCAGATACTTTAAAAGTAAGATTTTCTTTTCAGCTTTCGATTTAAATAACTTTGTTGTTGTTGTTGTTAACCCTCAGGGTTATTTCAAAGTAGAAGGTTTTTTACTGGATCCAGCTGACCTTCGATTTGAGGATCTGTTTTTTAAAAAAGCATCATCAGCCACTGACTTCTAAAGTTCACAGACTGCCTGCAGACCTGACATGCTAAGGGAGTGGATTTTCCTGTTGCCCCTCCTCTCAACTTTAACCTCCAACCTTCTCTAACATGTATCATGACAAATAAAACTGCTGAGGTTTGACAGGAGGATATAAAGTCACTAGGCCATCGCATAGAGATGGCCAGGGATTCTTCTCGGCCCGAAATAAACGCTCTGGGCTGGATTTTTCAGAGGAAGTCGTAAACAGTCATATCACTGTAGTTTTAATAATTATTGGTCAAAAAAAGAGGTATACATATTAAATGATGTTTGACAACTCTAATTTAGTCGTTTTGTTATTGGTTGTCTTTGACCATTAACTTGGATTTCTGTTCTTAATTTTAATGTATACGATTTCAAGCAAGCAACATGCGATACCGATATAAACATGACATTGTATACAGCATTCTAAATGAGTTTTTAGTTTGTGACTAAGACAAACCATATGATAAAAAGCAAACAGTGTGTTTGTATTGCCCTACTGACTTAAAGCCGTCTCACCTACAGTGGCTTCTGTCATTTCATGGGGACATGGGCTTACAGAGCACCTCAGCCCATCAGGCTTCCTGAGATTTCACATGTGTGGCAGCTTCTCAGAGAACCCTGCTGTCCAGAGAGTTGTTCATTCTACACTGGGCAGATACTGTCTTGTGAAGTCTTTGGAACTGTTCCGTCAGAACTGGACTCTCTCCCTTACTAGGTTTGTGCGTTAGGAGCATTAGGAACAGACAAGCAGTTACATAAGTTCTTGACCAGTGCTTCTTTTTTAAATGGATGGATAGATAGATGGATGGATAAATGCATGGACGGACGGATATATTTGTGTGTTTAGCTATAATGTCTACATGCGTGTGTCTGTGTGTGTATGTGTGTGTGTGCACACACACACATACACACACATGTGAGTGCCTATGTCCAGGCCTTCTTTCTTTGCTCTGACTTTCTCCTAGTTGGGGTATATTTTTGTCCTACCAGTGTGCTGAGACAGGAAAGGCCGAAAGATGGGAGGTGCGGGGAGTATGGAAGTCAGTCACTGGGACTAGAAATTGTGGAGGCAGGGCAGGTCCACCTCCGCAGAGCCGTGCCTCCCAAAGGAGTCAGGACAGCTTCCACAAAAGCACAGTATGGCCACAGTGTGAGAACTCCCAGTGTCTCTCACCATAGTGCTTCTCTCATCGGAAGGAGCCAGAGCCCAGATAATATGCAGTCTGAAGTGAAGGCTGAGGGTGGAGATAAGAGATGGAGCGTAAATAATGATGATAATGACGACAACAACCAAGACCTGGGCTGTGACCCAACGTCTTAGAGTTGGTAGGAAATGGGATTTTTGTATGCTTCTTGTGGGAGCATTCTTGAGGCCTTTGGGAGCCTCCCTCCCTCCCATGAACTGTGTGAACACATGAACAGAGGTACACTTCCATCATATTACTAGCAGCAGCTGTGTACTGCACTGCGTTTGCACAACACTTCCACGTTCATTGATGTGTTTGAGGCTAACCATTCCTCTGGGAAAGTGAAAGCATTTCAAATGGGTCAGAAAAGCCAAGACTCAGAAAGGAAATGTGATCTGCTCAAGATTAACTCATTCATATCAAAGCCAGCATTCCTTCACTTCCTATTCAATGAAGCTGTTGCTTAGCATTACCATGTGCCTGGAACCCTGGAACGGCTGTGAAGCCTGCCTGGGGGGTACAGGAGAACACTCAGGTAGGGCGTGTGGATCTGATCAGCTGTCCTTATTCCTGGGACAGACCAGCTGAAAAATCTCTTCCTGTTTCAACTTCCCAATTCACCAGTTCCAAACTTGCTAAGACTGGCAGCTATAGTGTAAAAGAGTCCCAGCCTCACACTCCGCTTGTGAACAGGAAACAGGGACCTAGGGAGTCATTAGGAAAAGTCACGGAAGCCAGAAGTTGGCGCTCTGGGGCTCGTTGCATGGACAACTCAAAAAAAGAAAACTTCATGGATAAGGTGAGACAAAGCATCTTATCCATAATAAATGCCCAAACTTTCATCTTTATTATGCATCATTGTTCCGTGTGTTATTGGAATGAATAAGCCTCTTCCATTTGTGTGGTGGAAAGTAAGAGGGCCACAGATTGATGGAGGTCTTTTCAGCCTCCGATCGCACTCAGAAAATGACTGTTTCACTGTTTACTCTTCGGTCTTTGTATTTGCTTTTATCAAGAAACTTCTTCCTTGTGTTCTTATTGACAAAGTGTAGATGGACAGACAGATGATTAGCAGTTTTAAATGAGTATATGGTACTCAGTCGGTTCAGCTCATCCTTAGGACCGTAGGAGTGCTTGTGTAGTCCTGAAACCAGTAGCTCCCTGTGCCGCCCTGGTACAGGGCTCCAAAGTTAGTGTGGCTCTCGGCCTGCTCCGCATGCTTTTGCATATAGCTGCTCTGTCGGGAGAGAGCGGGCCTATAAATGCAGGGCTGGAAGTGGTTGAGGATTCTCTTGAAAAGAGGCAGCAATGAAAGGTAGGATCCTGATATGAAGCCCAAGGTATGAAGGTAGATCTACATTAAATGCCTGTTGAAAACGATGGCAACCAGCAGTGTTAATACGGGACTTTTCTTATTTGTTTATCTTTAGGAATTTTTGAAAAGATTTTCCCCAGCTGAACTACCTCAGTCCAAAAAACCTAAAATGATTCAAACTCTGAAACTCACCAGGGTACTCAAGAAGTTCGGAGTTTCAGAGCTTTCCAGCTTGGAGGTGCTCAACCTATAGTTTCATTCCAGCTTGGGGATGCAAGCGAGAGATCTTGTTGTGATGTCCTTGGTCTCCTCTAACCTTACAGCAGGCAATGAAATCCTCCTTTTCCTACTAGGATGGACTGAAGCCATGGAAACGGTTGTGACCAAGAAAAAAAGTCTACAAAAAATTAATTTCAAAATTATTTTCTGTAATTCTGATGTGTCCAGAGAAATATTGCCTTAAAAGGAGAAGGCCTGGGGTGGTAGTACACACCTTTAATCCCAGCACTAGGGAGGCAGAAGCGGTGGGACCTCCATGAGTTCAAGGTCTGATCTACATAGCAAGTGCCAGGTCAGCCAGAGTTATGTAGTCTCAGTGGGGAGAAAAAGAAAGAAAGAAAGATGGGGTAAGGGGTGAAGGCGTCTGTGTATCAGAAATCATGGTTTAGGTGGCTTTTTGCCACATTTGGTTTTGGTCGGAATTACAGGCATTCACCTGTACATTGGGTAGAGTAAACAGTTAACTCAGGTAAAGGAGATTCTGGTACTGGCTCTCATGCAGTGGTTTCCTTGGATACAGACGTGCCGCAGATCCCCCATCCTACGTGTGTGAAGTATGCTTCTCTTTTCTTTTCTTTTTTTTTTTTTTTTTCTGGTTTTTTCGAGACAGGGTTTCTCTGTGGTTTTGGAGCCGGTCCTGGAACTAGCTCTGTAGACCAGGCTGGTCTCGAACTCACAGAGATCCGCCTGCCTCTGCCTCCCACGTGCTGGGATTAAAGGCGTGCGCCACCACCGCCCGGCCTGCTTCTCTTTTCATATCACGTCATTGACCAGTAGAAACACAGGACCCCCAAAGAGGCAGAAACTTGGTGTTCTTCTTTCCTGTGGCCTTCACCCTCTCCTAGCACTCCTGGTATTGCCCCTTCCCCATGCTCTGCAGCCCTGGTACTCACCTGAGGTGGACTTTCTTTGTGTCCTGCCTTACTCAGATCCCAGCTCTTCAGCCCACTTACTGTCATTTGAACTTGTCCCCCAGTTTGATTTTGTTTATCAATCGAATTGCTGTCTTTTCTTTGAAACTTTCTTTTCTTTCTCTTTTACCTGTGATTAGATGGTGTGTAAGGAAATCTCATTGCTGTTTCTCTGACTGAGACATAGAGCCCTAAGAGCAGAAAGAGACACAGGAAGAGCCCCACCATTTCACCAAGGCATTCCTTGGATTGCAGAAGAGCCAGACGCTCTATCGAAGTTCCCTTGGCTCAGACCTGGGAGGCCCATTTCCAACCCTGCCTTTCCTTTCACTTCTTCTATAACGATGGGAAAGTTAATTAACAGCTAAATCAAAATGTATTTATTACCCTTCACAATGAGATTCACTTGCATTTACATGGTTGAGGTTCTGTTACCACTAGACATAGGCTTATGCAGAATAACTATCCTGGTTGCACTAAAGTGACATCACATATGATTTTTAATTTTTTCCGTGATTCAAAGTGCTCCACATTTTGAGTATTGCAAGGTGGAGTCAGTGATGCTGCATCTGTCCACATCTGTTGAATCTCTCCTCTACAAACTACCCGCAAAAGGACATGGTCCATTTTGAAATGAGTTTGAACTTGCTGAATATTGGTGACCAGTGGGGAAAGTAAATTACAGCTCACACTGCAGGAACAGGTAGCAGCGGAACAGCAAGCGAAATCTTTCTTTTTTCTGGGCTGCTGAGAGGTGGTAGCTGTTAAAGAGCTGTCTGCTAAGTCATCCCGAGCTAATGCAAATTAACAGTTGTTTTCTTTCAGAACTGTATGACTGGATAAACATTTACCATTTGTTTCGTTTCTACTCATCTCTTAAAACAGTTGCTACAGGTCTTAATAGTAAGACTCGAAACATATAATGTATTAGCCTTGGCACATCAAAATATTGTTCATCTTCCAAACTTGAGATATTCCAGTTTGGCTTCTCACTGAGTTTATAATGTTTCTGAGTGTATGTATCTAAAAACGCATCTTACTAATCTCCTGGAATTGATTTAAAAAAAAAAAGTTCCTGGAGCTTGTCACTACTCCCAGCTTCAGCATGGTTTGTTACTTATGAGATTGATGGGCTTTGTGCTCTATCTCAGTCTTAGAGGGCCCTCAATACGAAATCTGAACCACGGATACTTTGGGAAAGAGGCCTATGATACTTGTGCAAATTAATAATGAGGTTAAAATGGAGCTAAAGCCATAGCTGGGAAAGCAGTGCTCCTTGCTTTTTAAGCAAGGCTTTCTCATGCCTTGCAGGACCACCTTTTCTCATGGCGCCAGTGTGGCAACGGCCAGGGGTAAAGAATTTCACCAAGTGAACAACAGTATCTAGTAAATTTGTGTTCCGAGCTCTCCTGAAAGGTTTATTCCACTGCCGTCGTTAACATTCCTGGAGCCTGTGTCTGCCAAGTGCTTGCACTCAGTTCACAGGCTTCCAATTTAGCATGACAAAGTTGCTCCCATTTGCAAATGCGAAACCTGGAGCCCCAAATGGAGCCTCACAGTGAACTGTGCCTGGGGATGAGATCCTAGAGATACAGTATAAAGGATTATCTAGGATCATGTGGATGGTTCGCGGTTGCCTTTGTCTGGCTGCTGGGTTAGATCATTCTTGGCAAGTTGGGTGAATTAGTATCCTATTCCTGAGCCCCATTTCATTACCTAGTTTGGAACTCTTCCACGCCCTGAAAACTTCCATTGAAACGTTCATCAATGGTATTTGCATAGACAAAATGGAATCAAACTATTGACATCTTCTTTAAGAAAAACAAAAAGCAAATGTATGTGACTGGTTTGTCACAAAAGATAATTTATCCAAAGGCACCTGTCTTCTCTAAGGACTCTGCCTGAAAGGGCTTTTAGGGGGAGCCTGGTGAACTTTTTGTCTTTAAAATAAAGCTGTGTTTGAGGTAGGAGAGAAGCTTAGTTTTTGAAATGGCACAATGAATAACAAAGATCTCTTTTCACCCCCCAAAAAAGAGGCACTAAAAAGGACATTTGTTAAACTCTTGAAGAATTGTACTGTTAATATAAAAGTCTAGATATAAGAAAGAGGAGCCTGGAGGAAGGGGATGGCCAGGTACTGTTGGAGACATGCTGGCTCAGAGAGCAGCCTGTTTCGTATAGGTGGTCACAACAAGCTTGTGCTCAAAACTCAGTGATGTTTTTAGTGACCAGGACAGCAAGTTAGTAAGGGTCAGCCGAGCATTTTGATACTGGATGACCCATCCATCTCCGTACTGTCTCACCACGCCCCCAGGAGCCCATCAGTATCTTCTGGCAAACAAGGGACCGGTATATCCTCCCGAGGCAAGTCAGGGGATTTGTATTTCTGGGTTTTCAGCACAGGCGGGATCTGTCATTGGTTTGGAAGCTGGCAAGCCCAGGCATCTTGTCGCTTACCGGTTCATGCCGCAGATGAGAAAAAGATCCTTCAAATAGTAGCATGATGAACAAACAGGGTTGGTTAGGAGCTGGGAGAGAGAGCAATAGGTGTGTCAAGGCTGTCTATGGGCCACTTCATTGCTGTCCAAAAGGGAGCTTTCCTAAGAACTCCCTTTATAAGAAAAATACCAAGTTCCTGGTCTTCTTCTTTAGAAAATAAAAATTAGGTGTTAGAAACAGAAGTTACCGAGTCCACAACTCCAGTTATCAAGTCTGGTTATCTCCCTCATAGGTCAAAGTCCAAGCACTCCATTTCCTATCTACAGCCCTCATGATATTTGAAAAGGCTCTGAAGAAAAGCAGTTGTATCGTTATTTTAAAGAACTGAGAAGCAGAATGAAGGCTCAGAGGCTTGAGTGCAGTGGTAACAGAGCACCTGAACTCAGGCTGGAATATTCTCTCCTAATTACTGGTGAGGATTAATTAAGTACAAAGTTACAAGCCTGGAAAGAATTTCATGATTATTTTTCTTTGATTTTTTTCCTACAAAAAAAAAAGACCCACCCCATCATTTTCTATTTTAGCAGTTTCCACAACTTAAACATTAAATTCTTATTGTTTGATTTCTGTTATATTAGGAGTGTGTGTTTTGCAATTCTAATCTTCACGCTTTCCTTTCTTATCACTGAAGTGGGCCTTTTGAAGCTGGGAAATTTTTCATAGCAATATTGACAGTGTTCACATTTGCATGATGACAGCCAAGGAATGGAGCAGTAATTTTTGAAATTGCAGAAGTATTTAGAACACTGATAAAAGCTGAAATATATTTTTGATGGATTGAAGTTAAGCATACATGATTTTTTCCTGCTGTCAAAAGGCTCTGAATTTAGTGAATATTTGCCTGCTGTGAGAATGCAAGATTAACATCACAACCATCACCCGGGCACCCAAACCCTGCAATTTAATAGCTTTTTAGGTTCTTTCCTTTTTCTAAACAGCAATTAATCTCATTTTAGTACAATTTTCTCGTTTCTGAAGTCGCTCATTGAATCGCTGTTTTGTTCATATTTGGCTTCAGCTTCTCTGCATAGTCATTAAAGTCCCAATTAATGTCGCCTTTAGCTGAAGAGTGCTCATTTTTATTGAGAAAATGACAGTTGCTGCCATGAGTAGTGCAGTGTAATATACATTAATTGCCCTGTAACACTGGTAATTACGAGTTTTTCAAGCCTCTCAGTAAACTGTCATGCCTAGACAAGACTGTGCTAAAATAGATTACTCATTAGGGAGACCTGGCCTATTTTCTGGTGGGTTCTTAGTGTTGGTTTAAAAAAAAAATCTTGAGCTTGAACAAATAGTTGCCAAGAGCAATTTCCTCCAACAATATTCTTGTGCTTGGTTTTTCAGCCATCACTTAAGATCGTGGTCAGAAAAGAGACAGGGTGCAGCAGATGCTGCAGATAGTGAGGCTTGAGCATCTCTTTCCGTGGCTCTCAAGAGCAGGTCTAGTGGGGCTCCATTCGGGCTCGAATAGCCTGGAACCGAAGACTGCTTCTAGGGGCTGCTGGGTAAACACACAGGTTCATTCCAGGGGAGATAGTCGGAAGGCAACCTGTAAGTCATACTGTCAAGTCCGCATCACTGCTCTGCAGATTACCGTGCACCCTAGAGTAGGTGCAGAGCCCATATAGATCCCTGTGAGCTGTAGAGTAGGTGCAAAACCCATATAGATCCCCGCAAACCCTAAAGTAGGTGCAGAGTCCTATAGATTCCTGTGAACCCTAGAGTAGGTGCAGAGCCGGTATAGATGGCTGTTGGCTGAAATTCTGTTTGTCTGTTTTTAAAAGATCAAACTCCTTCAGTGAGGGCAGCAAAAAGCTTGCATGTGAATCTGTCAAATTTTCCATCAATGCTTTCTGGCTAGTTAGTTTAGCTGATTTTTTTTTCCCCAAATCATGTTCTGAATATTTGTGTGGATATAATTTTTCTACTTCCCATTCTGACTAAGTTTCATAGGTTGGTGTTTTAATACAAAGTGAACATGAAAACCATTGGTTTCTCAGAGCTGAGAAAAGGAACCCTTCCTCAAATCCATGCCTGAAGCAGGTGTTCTAACAATCTGCTCTCGCCCTCTTTCTCTAAATGAATTTTGTCACAGCCTTTCAGATTTCCTTGCGGTGACGAGCTAATGAAAGTAGATAGTACAATTTGTGCTGACCAGGTAGCAAGTGCCAGCTCACAGCTGAGGATAGCTTTAAAAAAATAAATAAATAAAGTCCAGCATCATATCACTGATTCACCCATTACACAGCATTAATAGTGAGAGACCTTGGTGTGTTTATCTGTTTGTATTGGTGTGCATTTATCGAATTGTTTGTGACAAGACTAATTGGGGTAATTGTAGACACTGAAATTACCTGTCAGCTATATGTAACCACACTCCCTTTCTTTCTGACGAATGATGACAACTGAGGGACCCCATAGCATTACTCATGATGGCTTTTCGAGTGGTAATAAGGACAATAGGGGCCCTGGCTAATTTGACATGGACAGCCTTCACAACAAGAAGCCGGCTAAATGACTTGTCAGGAGGGGAGAGAAGTCAGAAAAGTAATGGAGTCCCCCATGGCGCTCTGACAGGGAGATGAGGCAATTTCAAGGGGAAGTGAAAAGGCTTCAGTTTGTCAAGTATTTAGAACAATCAGAGAACAGCTAGAGGCTGGAACCTGACAGTGAATTTGTGGACCATGCTAGAGGTTTCCCATAGGGCAGTTCCTTCCCGATGGCTGTGGGGTACTCAGGTTCTGTACTCACTGCACACTTCACGTCCACCAGCCAGAGTTTAGTCACCGTGATTTTGTGCTGTTTTACACAGGCCACTAGTGGTTAAGGTGACAGAGAGCTAGCTATGGGGCCATGACGTGAGTCACAGTCACTAGCCCGTTGAAGAATAAGGAAGAATCTGGCCCTACAGTCTGTTGGCAGCAGCCCCCACGCAAGGATGGTATCAACTCTTTTCTTGTTTGTTTCTTCTGATCATATTAAGTGTTAGAGATAGGGTCTCACTGAGTAGCCCAGGCTGGCTATAAACTTACTCTTCTTCATACTTACTAGGTGCTGGGATTATGGGTATGCACCCACATGCCCAGCTAGCGTTAACTCTTGACCGAGATCTTATACCAACTTAGTTGAGCCACCCCAAGACACAGTTGACCCCTATTGTGCTCCTTTCTCAGTTGCTGTTGGTCAGAAAGAAAGTGCAACAGTGTTGTTTACAGGCTGAGACTTCTATAAGCAGGTCTTTCCTTTGGTTCCATAATAACTGTAATTCAAGCTAGAAAATATGTGGTTTTGTATTAAAACGACCTTTTTCTCCCATACCCTGCACCCCCAAAGCTTTAAAGGTTTTGCCTTGATATATTTAATATGTGGCTAACAGGTTAGGCAGTACGTGGATACGTCTGCAGTCACCTTGTCTTCAGTTCCTGGTTTTCTATCATTAGGGTCTATCTGTGTACCTTGTGGAAAAGCAATCTCAAGTATCTCTCCTTGATAAGGCAGCCTCTCTTGGTGGGACCTCAGTTTCTTCCTGCACGTAATAAAGAAAGATGAGTAGAGGAAATGCATACAGTTTAGAACCTTGGTGGATCTCAATACGAACACATGTTAGTATGAGCTCAGTCTGTGGGGTATTCTCACAGCGGGGCTCCTCCATTCCTTCCCTACTATGTGCTTGAACATCCAGCAGATCCTTTAAATGAGGTAGGGATCTTTTCTGTAAAGATTTTAAAACCTTTAAACTGTACAGTCTTGAGGCTAGAGAGATGGCTTCATGGCTAAGAGTGCTGACTGTTCTTCCGGAGGACCCGAGTTCAGTTCTGAGCACCAGCATAAAACAGCTCACAATGGCCTGTAACTCCAGCTCCAGGGGATCCAACACCCAAACCTAGCCTCTGCCAGCACCTGCATGTACATGGCATATTCACGCAGATACACATACACATGTACACTTTTTCTAAATTTAAACTACAAACTCAGTGCTTTGTGAAGACGGAAACGTGTGTTCCATACACTTCCTAATGCACTGCTATATGTTTTACTTTGACATGGGACAAGGCTGCCTTCAAATTTGTTAATATATTAATATATCATTTAATATTTCTCAATTTACCTTAAAATATATAATTTTGCAGTTATTTTAAGACCCACCTATTTTAAGTTATCTTGAGCCAGGTTGCCAGGCTCAGAACGGTTGGAAACCCATTCCAAGGAAATTCTCCTGAAATTTTTTTTGTTGTTGTTTTTGGCTTTGCCTTTGTTTTGAGGTGGGAGAAGAGGTGGTAGCAGTTGTCTTTCCCCCAGTAAAAGCAGGTGCCCACACACCCAGTCCCCTTGAACAGGGTTGGCATGGTGTGGGGATCTTAGTGTTGCCACGGCTTGCTTCAAGAGCAGAATAGGCACTCTGCCACACCTAGACCCAGCATACTGCACACCCAACAATGGGCTCGGAGTCATGGGAGCAACAAGACCCAAGCCCAGCCATGCAGAGTAAAGACCTAGTAATGTGCTTGGGGACCTCAAGATGGTCCCCAATGGGAGAACCCCTTGCGTGTGCTTGGTGTGCACAGTGAGAATGTAGCTTCAGATGCCCAGGCTGTGGGCTGCATAGGTGTCCTTTATTCTCAAGATGCACTCTCGTTTGTGAGTGACTGGGTCATTTCACTCCATGCCTAGAATGAGTGTTTCTCCACATGAGCCTTGCTTTAAAAGGATTCTTTATGGACTTCCCAAATATTTGCTCTTGGAAACTTTTTCACTTGTGGGAAAAGTCCTTTATTTCTTTTTTAAAAAATCATTTTAAATAAACTGTTCAGTGTTTGTCATTGAATGTTTATGTGTTCTTCACCTTAGGATATATTAAAGTTGCTTTTCGTGTCTTCATATGTAGGTCCTACTCATCCTAGTAGACTCCCTATGCTTGTGTTGTATGCCTGTGGAGTTATTTAAATACTCACCTGTGCTGGGTGTTCTAGGAGGCAGCATAAACAACACTATACCAGACATTCTTACGAAGGGCTGAGCTGAGGTACAGAATGCACCACAGCCTCCACCAGCACTGGTGTGGTACAGGAGCCCTGACTGCCGATTTACACATGCTCACCAAGGTCTGGACCCCAAGCTCCAGCCTCAATCTAAGTCTGTCTTTCTGTCTTCTGTCATGAAATCTGCTAATCTAGAGAAAGCTATGGCGCCTTCATTTTCTGTACCATGGTGTGGCTTTTAGTGGTAATTCTGTTTCTCCCTTTTAATATTCAATTAAAGGAGCTGTTTTCATGACACTCAACACTTATTTATCCAGTTGTCTATTAACATATACACAAGTGTAAACAAAATGGCTTGTACACATGCATTTGTTTTCTCTTCTGTAGTCTTCAGAATTCTTAATTCATGTCTGCAGATAATTTATAGACACAGAAAGATAATGTGTGGTATTATATGAAATTAGTCATTTACCTGTTGCATAGTGTTTAAAGCATTTTCACTTCCTACCTTCCTTCCTCTCTACCTGAAGCCTCCATCAGCATCAGAATAGGCTTTTTCTCTTGACAAAATATGCGCTCTGAGTGAATGATAATTGCTATCATTACTGCTATACTTTTTTCATTTGCTTATGGTGTTTCTGAGTGTATATGTATTATGTGCACATGTGGATGGTGTGTGGCTGTGTACATGTGGAGACCAGAAGTCAACATCAGGTGCCCTCAGTCCTTCTCCACAGTCTATTTCGAGGCAGGATCTCTCACTGAATCTGGAACCTGTGGACTTCCTAGTCTGGCTGACCAGGGATCCTCCTGCCTCTTCTCTCCATGCCCAGTGCTCAGCTTACAGACACGTACCACCTCACATGTGTGCCAGGGTCCTCATGCATGTATGAGAAGCACACTACAGACCGAACCACCTCCCCAGGTGAGTTAACAAGTCACTTTTACACCCATTCATATTTCTTGACGATGATGTAGAGAATAAGCAACCTGAGTTAAAGGACCACAGTTATAGGGCTGCTGCGCTGTCTTAGACAAGCAGGGTTGGCATATGCTAAGACACTTGTACCCTGGCCCAGGCTGGGTGGCGTCACTGGATAGGCAGTTTTTATGCTCGATATTTTACTCCCCCTCAGTTCTGCTCAGTATGCCTGAGCCTTCCTGTGTGGCTTCTTGTCATCACTCATTTGCTAAGCTATGCCTGCACCAGGCACTTCTAAGCACTAAGGCCCTTGTAATGAGAAAGTTGTATGATCGTCCTTCAATCTCCATTTGCAATTCCACGTCCTCTGACCCTGGAGCTCTGGACTGGGTCGCTCATCTCTCGGGACACTAGATTGTTCAGATTATCCCAAGTGGTCTCCTGCCCTCTCTCCAGTGCCTGCTAGAGCTGTCATTATAGATTGTTTCAGTCACACATATAATTGCTTCATTGCTGGTAACTGGCTTAATATTGTCCCAAACCTCATCGGCTCTTCTTGCCTCTGATTTACATATAGCATCCCAGGGCTTTCTTCGGGGCATTTATCTTCTCTCCTCCAAATGATCTGGTGACAGTGGACAGTGATTCAAGTTTTCATCATTCCAAACATGATGCTGTCTTTCTGCCACAAGCCAAAGAAGGGAGGACATCGCGAGAGATGCTTTCATTACTGTACTTCAAGGAGGCCCTGTCCTGAAGTCAAGAAGGGAAGTTCCTGAAGTCGCGCCACACTGACACTGGCAGGTGCTCTGTGGGCCACCCCATCCCTTCCTAACACCCAGACAAAAGCGCCCAGCACTCTTTCCCGCCAGTCAAGCTGCACACAACCTACTAGATACGATCTGCCCCATGCTGCCTCTCCTTGTCCCTTCTTACTCCAGGAGAAAATCTCAAGGACTCTGCATGGCGCTAACTGCTATGGCAGCATGCTGATAGGGAATATTGGTTCATGGGCTCCTAAAGGACACTGTCATTTTCATTTGGAGCATAGTGCGTGTTACAAGTAGCCCTAGTAAGTTTCATTGCTCTGATAGTAGTCATGGGCATGGAGTTCTTTGAACACAGAAATAGTGTTGTAAATGCTGCTGGGTTTCCAGGCCGGCCTCAGAAGTCTCTCACAACCAGTGTGTAGCAGTCCTCACAGGACTAAGGAAGTTTTAAAGGCGCATACTCAAGGATTTGAAAGTTTAAGCCAGGCAGTGGTGGAGCACTCACTCTGAAGGCAGAAGCAGGCAGATCTCTGTGAATTCGAGGCCAGCCTGGTCTACAGGAGCTAGTTTCAGAATAGGCTTCAAAGCTGCACAGATACTGTCTCAGGGGAAAACAAACAAATAAACAAAAAACGCCCTAAAAGATTAGGATCCATTTGGATGCGCTGTCAGCAGAAAGACTGCCTCCCTAAATTATGACTGCCATTCACTCACCCCACTCCATCTTTTTTTCTTCTTCTTTTGTTTTTTTTTTGTTTGGTTTTTTTTTTGGTTTTTTTTTTTTGTTGTTGTTTTTGTTTTTTCGAGACAGGGTTTCCCTGTGGCTTTGGAGCCTGTCCTGGAACTAGCTCTGTAGACCAGGTTGGTCTCGAACTCACAGAGATCCGCCTGCCTTTGCCTCCCGAGTGCTGGGATTAAAGGCGTGCGCCACCATCGCCCGGCCTTCTTTTGTTTTGAGACAAGGTCCTGGCTATCCTGGAACTCTGTTGGCCAGGCTGGCCTTGAACTCAGAGATCTGCCTGCCTGCCTAAAATTTCTTGTTCAATGAACCTTCAAGAGTATTCCCAAGAAAAATTCTTACTTGAGCAGTAAGCCTTTTTCTAGAGACTGGAGATATTAGTTAAGGCCTCTAATATATCTTTGGAAAGGTGTATGTTATATAATCTAACAATTGTCAGTAACGTGATTTGTGGAAGGCATTTGCCTGTCCAGTTCTGCTCCGTGTTTCTGAACACACTCATTCAGATTGCAGCCAGTTGACATCATAAAAAAAAAAAAAAATAGGTTCCCTCAGAATGACTGTGCTGTCCCTCTTGCTCCTTATGGGAGCTGAAGGCGCCTGAACAGATCCCACCCATTCAGTTTCTGGAGACTCCATATCAAAACACTGCCTCTATTGCTTCCTTCCATCACCTCACACTGTACCCTCTCCCCCATAGAGTAGTGAGAAAGCTCATCCGGGGCCATCCCTTCCCATCTGCATGTGTTTAAAGAACTTAGGAGGTCACATCAACTTCCTTGTTTTGTTTTGTGCCATAGACACCTCGAACATATACAATGGTGTTCCTAAGTTGGAAGCCATTTGAGACTACATAGCATGATTCTGAGTGGTCAGAGAGCCTCTCACCTAACATCACATGGCCAGTGAGTTAGATCCCAACAGTCACACACACAGTGTGCACCACACACACACACACCCTCCTTCCCTACTTTTTACTGGGTTATGCAGATTTTTGACAGGTTATAGGAGTTGCTATATATTTTTCGGTATTAATTGCTTGCCAGGTATGTATCAGCTTTGTATTACTATGGAAGAATCCCTGAAATGGCCAACTTAATAAGGCGCATGATTTATTTTGGTTGTATAGGTTTCAAACTATGATTACTTGGTTCTGTCATTTGGGGCCTTTTAGAACATGCATGACAACTGCATGTGGCCAAGAAAACCTGGTTTCCTCATGGTGTCTGAGAAGCACAGCAAGATAGGAAAGGATTGCTTCCTAGTCCCTACAAGGGCACACTTTTTTAACCTAACTTCCTTTTCAGTAATACTACCCCCTCAAAGTTTCCACCACCTTCCAAGACACCAGAGGCTGGTGACTGAGCCTCTGAGAGACACTTATGGAAGCCGTATAGCGGATGTGTCTGGTTGGCAGATACTCCCTCTGGTTGAGGAAACTCTTTAGTTTGCTGTCATTCTTGTCCATCTCTGGTTTTGTTACCCGCACTTCCGGTGCCACATCCAATGTCAGTCATTGTTTGAGAGGCCTCCTCCTATGCTTTCCTCTAGGAGTGTCGTAGTTTTAGGTCTTAGATAGTCTTTAAACCCATTTTAGCTAACTTGCATCATATATGGGTCTAGATCTCAAGAGTGTTATAATTTTAGGTTTTGTGTAGTGTTCAAGTTCCTTTTTAGGTGATTTCTGTGTAACATCTATATGTCTAATTTGATTCTTTCCTGCATGAATCTCTAGTTTTCCCAGTACCAGAAGACTGATCTGTACCTGTGATACTCAGGGCCCCTTCCGTGTTAGAACTTAGGAGTCGGTCTGAGGTCCACATTCTCTGTGAAATGCACCTGAGTATCTGAGAATCAGTCTAAACCTAACCAGGTCCAGCCTTGGCAGCTTGTTAGAAAGGACTGTAGTCCCCCAGCGGCCGACTCCTCCCCTTTCGTGGAAGTGGCTTTACAGCATCTCACAGTGACTTCACATCTGCTGAGTTCTAGTTGGGAAAGCTGTTTTGAAAGTTGACACAGTTAAATGTTTGTTGTGTGTTTAGAAATGTATTAGTCACAGTATAGACACAGAAGCAGCTGGGCCTCCTGCTCGCACCTGTTCAAACCACTGAGGCAAAGCCACCTGGAAGTATTCACACCCACGCAAGTAATTGGGCCTTTACCCTTTAGAACTTCGCTTTCTTAAAATTGAGCAACGAGAACTTCGCTGTCTCCTGAAATGCACTCAGCTAGCGGGGTTTGGCCTGTGTGCACAGTGACCTGTAGGTCACATGCATCCCCGCCGAGATGAGAGGCAAGAGGAGAAGCACGGTGCCCAGTTTGGAAGAGAAGGCTGAGGAGAGAAAGGCTTCTAATTCGCCCCATACCAAGGAGCAATCAGTCACCGCTTGGGAGGTCTATTCCTGGGAATCTTTGATTCACTCTCTCCACTGGAAATCACTTGAGGGAGATGCAGTTCCGGGTGTCTTGTGCTAGCACAAATAGGAGGCTGTGATCCTATCACCTGACATTGCTTCCTGCCTCCCCAAAGACCGCACATCTCAGGGATGTCAGATTTCATAGGAAGTCAGAGGTTAGAGTGAAATTTCTCATGAACCACCAGATCCATGGTGCAAACTATAAGGAGAGTATTCCTTGGTGCCTTGAGCCTTGTGGAGAGTGGTGTGTGAACTGTAGCCTCTGTCCTGCTGACTCTATGAAAGTGTGGCTGAGCAGGGAAACCAGGCAGGCAGAACTCAGGCTTCATCTGGGGCTGGTGTGGGACAAAGAGGAAAGACTGAAAACATCTGAGAACGTCAAAGAACCCAGACTCTTCAATGGAAGAGTTTCTGCAAAGACCTTTGAGTCCAGCTCTGCACGTCTAAGTACCGAGGTTGTCCTTCTTGCTTCAGTCGTGTTCTAGATGCATCTACAATGTGAATTAGAACTGGTTTCCAGCATCTTAGGAAAACAGGTTCATAGAGAGCGGAAGGGAGAAAGAGGCTGTAAGCATGCCTGAAGGTAAAGGTTATCCCTGAGCCTTCTGGGATAGCAGGAGACAGCAGCCACAGGGTCCCTCACATGACCTAAACAGCACAGGTAAGCATGTCATCCTTATTACCTCTCAAGGTTGTGTATCAGTCAATGCCCTCCAAAGACACAAAAACAGAAGGTTATGTGGGTACATATATTTGTCTTGAGGTAGGGTTTTTCTGTGAAGCTTACTCTGGCCCTAAGCTTGCCATCCTCCTGCCTCAGTCTCCTAAGAACTGAGTTTGCAGAAGCACACCACCATGCTGGGTTATGTGTAGATGATACTGAGGGCTTGAGCCTGGCTCCCCTTATAGAAGCTGTCCTCTGAAGCTTATAGGGTAGGCCTGCAGGCTGGGACCTCAAGAAGCATTCGGGAAACGGGCCCTTCTCCTCTGCAAATGTGGTTCTGTTCTCAAGGCTGCCAACTGATTGAATGACTCACACCCACCTGACTAGCAGGTGTCTGCCTTCCTTAAAGTCACTGTTTCTGGATAATCACCAGAACACCGTCACAGCCAGGACTAGCTGGATGAATGGCTCAGTCAGTGGGCACAGTGTAGAGTTCAGCTGTCACAGCGAGGTGCTCTTGCCACCTGACTGCCAATGAGGAAACATGAGGCTCAAACACTGTAGGATGCTTTACTGAGAGTGACTGTCACCTGCAGGCCAGCCAGCTTAGGTCTGACTCAAGAGAGCAGCTCTACAGGTTGCTTGCTCCCTTTTGGGGACACCATCCACAGAGGTTCCCTCCACAAGCCAGTTTCTGTCTTCTCGGGTTGTTAGAAAATATCTTGTCACCTATCTCAAAGAACACTCAATCTCCTCTCACCTCCGTCTCTATTCCCTTGGCTTTTAGTTCCCCTTCCACCTGTTTGTCTTCCCCACTCAGCCTGCCTTAGTTGCCTTTTCTAATTTTTTCTCATTTTTAGTTCATTAACCTTTAAAATAATTATCACTTCCTAAAATCAAAATTGTAAAAGGAGGCCGGGCGGTGGTGGCGCACGCCTTTAATCCCAGCACTCGGGAGGCAGAGGCAGGCCTTTCTCTGTGAGTTCGAGGCCAGCCTGGCCTACCAAAGCTAATGACAGGACAGGCTTCAAAGCTACAGAGAAACCTTGTCTACCAAAGCTAATTCCAGGACGGGCTTCAAAGCTACAGAGAAACTTTGTCTCAAAAAGCAAACAAACAAACAACAAAAAAAAAATGTAAAAGGAAAGGGGCAAATGAGGAAGCTAGAATTGTGGCTGATCCAGGGTCTCTAATAACAACTCTGGTTTGATCAGGGTGGGGAAATCACCAGTAGAGTTGGGGGTGGGGGTCAAAATCAGAGAAAAGGACAAAGAGCAGGAGTGAGAACTCAGTCTTAATGTCGTGCAGGAGAAGGTCTCTTCCTAGTGATATCTAACAGTCTAGGCTAACTCTTGGGCCTATAGGGATGCTGTCCAATTCTGTTAGGCATGTTCTTGTCAAGTGCCAGAGCAGAGCATCTCAAACTGCTGCATGTCAGAGCCCCACTGCTGCCCAGCAGGGCTCCACACTCCACAAGGCAGCCTCTCCAGAGCTCAGTCCAGGAGCCGGGCTGGCGGAATCTCCAGGTATACCGTTGGGCAGCACAGTGTGAAAAACTGATGCCTGCGGCGAGTAGGTCGTGGTAGGAAGTCACCTCAGCAGTTACCTTACAGAAGGAGGGTGGAGTGGAAGGCAAGCTGAAAGCTCGGGCATTCCGTATCGCATCCTGGGTGACGCGACTTTTCTTAGTGCCCCCACTGGGAAGGATAACCAGTAGTAGTTATATGAGCACATGACCGTACACAGGCATGCTAATAGTGGATCTGTTTCAGCTCTCTTTCTGTTGCTGTAATAAAAACACTAACCCAAACCAGCCTGGGAAGGAACTTTTCATCACTGAGGGAGGTCAGAGCAGGAACCCAAGCAGGAGCCTAGAAGCAGAAATTGAAGCAGAGACCAGGAAGGAATGCTGCTTACTGGCTTTCTTAGCCTGTTTTCTCAGATTACCTAGAACCACCTTCCTGGAGGCAACACTGCCCACCATAGGATTCCCCTGCCCCCACCCCCTATCAGTTATTAATCAAGAAAATGTAACACAGGCATGCCCATTGGCCAATCTGATAGATAAAATTCCAAAACTGAGGTTCATCATAAGTGACTCCAGTTTGTGCCAGGTTGACCAAAACTGATCAGACCCTTGTAAGATTCCAATTCATGTGGCTTGGGGCTGGCCTGGGAGCATATTTGTAAACCATCCCAGTGGATTCCCATGTGCAGCAAGGCCTGCAAGCCAAAGTTCTGGACTGAGACTGACCCGTTGCTTTTAGCCCCACTGCAAGGCAGCGGTGCCTGAGCGAGGACTGCATGGCCCAGCGGCTGGCCCCAGCTTTCATATGTGTTCCTCCTATAAAGATTGCATGGGGTAAAGAGACGAGCTCCCAGCAAATGACTAAATTCAGCAGACCTGTGCACTGACGGCTTATAAAGAAATCTCTCCACAGCACTTATTTCCGGTACAGAGTTAGAGATCTCCTTTGGTTCTTCTTTTCCAAAATTTGGCACTAACTGTTAAAATAATGCTGCTAACAACATATGCTTTCAAAGTAGAATGTATAGTATTTGTCTCCAGGTCTAAAATCCCCAAGGCTCTGAAAACCAACTTTGAAATAAAGTAAACCCCAAAACACATTTGGCCACAAAATCCAAGCAGCACTCATGTTGGCCCTCTTAGAAACTTAATTTAACTGTCTGGTGGTGCAAAAAGTCCTCTGTTTAGCTTTAGAAATATGAGGACACTTGGTGACAGGGTGGTGCTTTGTTCACGGTGGGCATGACGTCATATGCAATATTTTTCAACTTCTAAATCTGATAAGTGTGACTCTCAGAGCCTTCAGGCCCATGGAGTTCAGATAAAGGGTTGTGGCCCTGGTTTACTTCTGTGATTCGTTCCCTGAGGACCTACCCTGATCCAGGGCAGCAGCCTCACCCCACAGGTCAGCGCTACTCTCACCATGGCTTTGTTTGAATTACCCTGACAAGCGATGACATTCATCTCAGCAGGAACCAACTCAGTTCTGCCTACCATGGCATCGGTATGCCTGGCCGTGGGCTTGGCACGGTCAGGCTCCAGGAAACACACATTGAGGGAACACAGGGACGGATCATAAGCTGCTTCCTCTGGCTTCATGCTCTTAACAGTCATTTCCCTAAGTGCTAGGAGCACCCTAGTGACCTCTGTGTGACTAGGTCACTAAATTCTAAGAGGATTAATTTGAAGGTGGGAAGGCACAACTTTAGATAGTGGGTTGATTTCTGGGGTAGGAAAGAAAAACCTCTGTGACCCCGAAAGTAATGCCATTGCAAGAAAACAGACTGTACCACGGGGTAATGTTTGGATTTCAATGATACAGCCTGCTCATGGCTTCCATGTTGGATGACACAGCTCTAGATCTTGAACTCAGGCTTATTTCATTCTGACATACATGGGGCGCTTTCTAAGCCCAGGAGACATCACTAAGCTCCAAAGAAGGGATGAAGTCATTCCAAGCAGAAAAAGACCAAGTGATGCAAATGAAATCAGAAGATGTAAATGCTAAAGACATGGGTATACTCGGAGAACCATTCCCAGTCCTGTATATCAGACACCAGTGTCCCCTAGATGGGATGTAGTGGAAAGGAGGGAAAAGTGAGTGTTCCGAGAAGCAAGGTCCTCAGACTCTTGCACACCTGGGACAGAAGCTTGGACTTTGCCACCTGTAGATGTGTGTCACAGAGGTTAATAATAAGCCTGGTATCAGAATCCATTTGGCAGGTGAGCCTTTCAGGCCTCCAGCCAGGGGAAAACCGTCTGCCCAGGTTCTGTAATCTCAGCTGCTGTTCCAGGGTTGTTTAGAAATCTTGAGAAACGATTTTCTGTTCCACTCCTTACCATCTCCTGTCCTTGGTGCCTCTGGCAGTCACTTTCTCCACACCAGAAGCACAGTGTGGCATGGAGGCCCACTGAGTTAAACTGGGAACGGCCTTCTAACCTGTCGCTAGAGGTGGTTACTACACAGCACAAAGAAGTGGGGACATGCTCTCCTGGACACGTGGATCAGGGGCCGGCCTGCAGCTAACATACCTCGCCAACAGGTTGGCTCTGAGGACAAGGGAGGCTCAGCTGCGCCAAAGGTACCTATAGACATGGGTCTCTCTCTTTGTGTCTTCCACCCTGTTCTTTCCGAGGGCTAACAAACCTCAAACTGCCTGACTCAAAACAAACACCGCTTCTCTGGTTTGTTGTTTCATTTATTTTCAGATTAGTAGAACTATTGGAGGCAGTGTTGGCCCCGCGAGTTTGTCCTGTTCAAGTCTGAAGAGAATGCAGAGTATTGATCTTCACAGACCCCAGGCATCTGAATAGAAATTAGACCAATAATTTAACTTCAATTTCCAAAAAAGGCTTTCCTGGAAGAGCTGCCACATTGTGTGGTTTTCCTTGTTATTAAAAGAAGGTGCTGGGTGCTGGTGGGTTTCTCAGTCTGAGTCAACGTTGATTTGAGATTTTGTTGGAGAATCATTCTGAGCTTGGCCCGTGCAAGATTTGTGACACGTGCGTGGGCAGACTACCGTGTGCTCTACAGGGACAGCTCGCAGTTCAAGCACGGATTTCTAGAAAAACCAAAGAAGCAAAAATGAAGTAAATCTACTCCTTATCTAAGTCTGTGGCCCAGATTCTCGCAGTTACTGCTGATGGCTGGGGTTAAACTGCCCCTTGACAACTTGTAAAGCTCTTTATCTTACACAGCAAGAAAATCAATGCCAAATTATCTCAAGAATATTATTGATGACCTAAGTGTCATTTTCTGTTTTTATTACTTCTCATTGTATTTGGCTTGTAATTCAAACCACTTTCTAATTAATTTGGTTTGGCTCAGTCGGAATAGAAAAAGCTAACTATCTAATAGGTGGCACATGTCTCCGAGAAACCTACAAGTTCCTTATTTCCCCAAGATCAATCACCCATGAAATAACTTACCAAACTTTTGTTTTTCTAGCAAATTCTCAAGAAATACAATAAAATTAAATTTGTCTAGTCCAAAGAAGTGAGAAGAAGCCTGAAGAGCAGAAGTGACCCAAAAGCCCAGCTTTATCTGCTCTAATCTCTCCTCTGGTTGTTAAAATATCCTGAGGCACTCGATCGTGTTGCATTTTAATTTCAAAGCCATGTGTTGAGCTAGCAAAGAGCACATGTTCCTGATTTGGACTCCGGGCTGTTAAGCAGAATTCGGGGCTGGCTGGGACAGGGTCTCCAGAAGGTCAAAGGCCTAGAGCCTACATCTTGGTTAGCCCTTACCCGTGTGGAAACCAGAAGCCTAGGTCAGGACACCAGTGCCTGCGACAGGCCCGGGTTAGATTAGACCTACCCATATCAACTACACACAGAGTGCGTTTAACCTTTCGACTCCGGCGTTTGGATGCGTCTTTATTTTTCAAACAAAAAGATGGATGTTATTCTACCAAAGTCTTGGACCAAGAGCAGAGACGTAAACAAACAACTTGGCCATTTCCTCTACTGTGGCATTTCTGTGGGGACAGTAATATAACACACATGAAGAAGTATTTTATCTGCTTTCCAATCCATACGCTTGATATCTGCAGAAAACTACTTTTCGATTGTATATGGTTTTTTTCATTTTTGAATGAGAGTTTAATATTTTCCTTTGACCTCCATCTACAGTTACCTGTTCCTTTTATGTAGTTGTTCATTCGCTTGTGAACAGAGCCACAACTACCCTTAGAAATTTGATTTCTTTCTATTCCTCCCAGTGTGTGGCTTAAATAGTACTTTTACCGTTATTTCACTTACTCAGAATATTCGTCTTAACTCTTAAGAAATTAACCCTAAGCTTCCAACGACATAAAATGCTAGCTTTCTAGAAGTGCATCTTCAAATTCAGTCTTTGCTGTTCTCCTTAGGAGACTGGCCAAGCCTGTGACTTGCAAAGCACACCAGCCTTGCCTCTCAGGTTGAGCATCTTCCTGGGACATCTAAGTCCCTTTGGTGTCTATGGGATAGACTTGAGGTGTTAATGACAGACCGGTCTTTGGAAAAGGATCAGACTCCTTAATGGGGTTTGGACCACCTGTTCTTTCATTTATTTTGTGGTCATCTCTGGAGACCTACCTTGGGAGCAGAGATAGCAGTGCCCTCTGGAAACAACCAAGTTTCTGCTTTACTTCTCCAAATTCTTATCTTCAGCCATGGATGGCTGGAACAGGGTTTTTGTCTTTAATCATGCACTCATTGTAGCCTTCAAGATGAAACTATTCCTTACTTTGAAGGATGTCTCTCCTACGGTTGCTTTGTCTCTGTTGTGCAGGTAGTCCGTTAATAAGCTTTTTCATGTGACATTTCTAGAATTCTGGCCCAAAATGGGGGGGGGGGGCAGGAAGCAGCAGAGACCCTTCAGGAGAAGTAATTCTTTCCCTGAATAAAGGGAAATAAATTGAGCTCATTTTAATGATGTTAAAAGTAGTTGTCAGTCACCCCAACATAGTCATTTCTCTCTCTCTCTCTTTTCTTCCTCATTTAAATGACATCAAAATCTTAGAGCATTTTGAAACTTTTCTGAAACATGAGGGAGGCTTCTTTGCCAATTCATGGTCGTTTAGGGGTAATTTTTAAATTTTCTGTTACATTCGTAAACTTAGAATTTCAAAAACTACTGCCTGAAATGATATTTTTATCATTTTGTCTCAATATTTTGGATGCCACATTTTTCATCTTGACATTATAATATTTTTTAAAATTATTCTGAATTTGATATTTACCAGGAAAAAATACTCACCAGCAGAGATCATCATTATCTTGTTGATAAGACATGTTTGTAGTAGTGTTCAGTTTACTGAATATGTATTTGATAGATCAGTCAGTCCCATCGACTGAGCCCTACATGTGAACAGAATAAAGGCATCCTGTAATGATGGCTAAGCTGAGTCACAAGGAAGGGAGTTGATGGCACAGTAGGTTAAGTGGTAGTCACAAAATATAAGGACCCAAGTTTGAATCCCCAGAAGCCATGTAAAAGGCAGATGTGGTAGCATCCTAGAGTAATCTAGTCAGCCAAACTAGCCAAATGGTGAACTCCAGGCCAGTGAGAGACCCTGTCTTAGATACTGAGGTGAAAGAGCTGTGTGTGATGGCAAACACCTTTAATTCTAGCACTAAGGAGGCAAAGACAGATATATCTCTGTGAGTTCAATGCCAGCCTTGTCTACACAGAAAGTTCCAAGCTAGCCAGAGCTACTGTGTGAAACCCTATCCCCCAACCCCACTCCCAAAAATAGAAGGGATATAGCTCTATGGCTCAGTGGTCAGATGTCTGCCTGGTGAGGACCTAGACTTTATCCGTAGTACTGAACTTTTAAGTAAAAGGGAGTGGGACCAACTGAGAAACATATTCATTGTCAAATTCTGACCTCCACTTCCACACACACCTGCTTACACATGAATACACACATACACACAAACAAGTATCAGGGAGATGTATAATGTTTTAGTAATTTTCTCAGTTCTATAGCTTAGCAACTACCAATAACATCATAGCCTCCTTACAGTCATTCTGTTTCAGACACACCCTTTCAGAGTTACTCTTGATTGATTTTTAGATCTGAAAGCAGCAGTCCAGTAGCCATTCTTGCCCTCCCCTTTTTCAGAAGACTATTTTCAGTTTCAGGGTTGCCAGCTTGCCAGCCCTCAAGACTACATGCTCTTAGCTGACAGCGCATCAGTTTTCAGACATTGAATGTGTGTGTGGCTGTTGGGTACCAGACTCCCTTGTAGACAGTGCTTCTGTCTCTAAAGATGGTTGGTAGTTCTGATGGATAATAACTGTAGTAGGGAGTTAGCACTGGAATTAGACTTCTCAGAAAAGCTTGGGTGGGGCATGGAGACATGGTTCAGCAATTAAAGAGGACCTGGGTTCAATTCCCAACATCCACATGGCAACTCACAATCATGTGTAACTTCAGTTTCAAGGGATCCGACTCCCTCTTCTGCCCTCTTTAGGCATCAAGCATGCTTGTGGTTCACCTACATACATGTAGGCAAAACACCCATACACATAAAAATAAACAAGATCTTAAAAAAATAAACCTCTGTCTTTACTTAATTAATTGTAGAATGTTTTCATGCCTTGTGGAGAATTGTTCTGCCTACTCAGAAATATGATTCTGAATACCAAATACCAACTTAACACGAGCCTGGCTTAGACTGACTCTAAGCCCCCTAACATCCTTCTGTATAAATTTCTAGAGATAGCTTCCAAGTCAGGCTCTCCTTTGCTTCTCCTCGCTGCTCTTAGGACGCTCTGAGCAGATAGACCTCCAAGGAGTGTCTCGGGGGAGACTCCAAGACAGGAAAATGTGAAGGACATAAACTTGGGAGGCAGCCGAAGACAGTGGAGACAGGCCAGGGAGATCTGCTCTCTCATGATGGAACGTGGACTTCAAACTCCTTTTCATTGTGGCTGCTGTGTTTCACGCTCTGCCAACAGCTTTTCTTGCTGTGTTACCTTTAAAATATTTTAATGCAGCTCCCTTCCTTCATGTTCTCAGCAATTGTTTCATTCCTCCCCTTGTATTTATCCCAGGGAAGCAGGATATGAGACTTGATTGTGAAGTGCTTCTTAGCATTAATCAATAGCACCTTGAGGTTCTCCGGTTTAATTTGTATGTATTTATCTTGGAAGATCGTCCACATCTCTCTAGCATGCAATTCCGTAGTTGTCTGGATGTTGGCAGGTTTTTCTGGGTGGGAGTGGAGGAAGTTGTATTTTTAGCTGTCGTGATTCACTTTGTGAACTCACTAGTCTGTTCTCCAGTTGATTTACTGCATATGGAACCCACTCACTCTAAGTATACCCTACAATTTCAGTGGTTTACAAAACCAATAAAAATACAAAATGCTGAAATAAATATTTAAGATTCCTTTTCTGCATCGTGCTAAAGATATGATGAGAGTAACTTTTAAAAGAAAGTATTTGCACTTGAGGAATTCAGGTAAAAGTCATGAAGCTATAATTAAAAACAGAGTTATGGGGGCCAAGAAAAATTGGGGGGAAAGTAATTAAATTTTACTATTTGTCTTATTTTTGCCTTCGATCCACTTGCACGAAGTTAGACGAGATGGAGAACCAAGCACAGCATATGTTGTCATTTTATGATCGATTTCTGTATTTCAGTTTGACATGTCTGTCATGTGGCCGTGTGCCCACCACTTGCTGCGTCAGGGCCCTTCTCAATAAAAGGCCAGGGAGAAATCAGGGCCAAATGATTAGAGGTCCCCAAAGGAGGGGCCTCTTGCTGTCTGACTTCTAGGTGCTTCTCCAGCAGGGATGAGTGCCTGCCTTCCTCTCTGCCTTGTGTGCTACTTCACCAAAGCCATCACAGAGCCCAGCCTCTGCCTAGTGCCAGCTTCCTCTTTCTCCTCCTGGAGTCTTCCATAGGCTGGGGCCTAGAGAACCAGCTCATTGCTTCTCCATAGTGGCTACACCTCAGAATTAATGGAAGCCGCTGCTTCAAACGTAGATTACTAAGCTCTCACAGACCGACTAAATCAAACAATGCCTGAGGCCTAGAGAGATGTCCTTTGTCTCCCCAATTTGTCCTTTGATAGGTGCCTGTCATTGGTTTAGTGGAACGGTTGATGTGATGGGGAAAGAACCAGAAATTCTGAGGCCTGTTGGACCTGAGTTCAAGTAAGCACCTGTGTTTATTGAACTTCACAGTTGTGGCCTCTTCAGCAAAGATGTTGGAGGAAAGGGTGCATGAAGGTTTGGGAAACAACCAGCTCACCTGGTACCCCACCTCAGGTAGTCTGGATCTGGTCGTCTGAAAATGGCCCAGTGAGTCAGACAAGTTCCCTGAGTGTTGGCCAGCTCTGTGTAGGTTGCGGTCCTCTGGAGAACCAGCAGGCTTCTCCCTCCCCTCAAGTGAGTTGTGTGTGTTTGATCTGGAACCCTCCATCATTATTCATGCTTAAAATCATTCCAAATAGAGAATGGGTCTCTATTCCATTCCCTGAGAACCCGCAGGCCCCTCTGGCCAGGGGAGCAGGTACACCAACTGTAGATCGTCATGCCTCACTGTGCTCATCTAAATCCAATACCCAAGTCTAGTCCCCAGCTGTGTAATAGCTTCTCCTCCCTCTCTGCCCTATCTCCAATCAACCACACAGATCTTCCCCTCCAAACTTCCCTCCCCTAATTCAATGCTTTATGCAGCTCCCCCAATCCCAGCAAGAACTTCCTCAAAACCTTCAAGCCCCTCCAGCCAGGCCAGCAGGTACTGAAGTTCTTCCCTTCCCCCTTAGCTCCTCCAAAACCAACCCCCAATTTGCTCTCCAGCTCTATAGCAGAACACCTGCCACGGCCTCCTGTTCCCCAGGCCCCCATGACCAGTGGGTCACCTGGATATGCCCCTCCAAGCTTCCTTCTCCTACTCATTGCTTTATCCCAGCCCCCAACCCCCAAAAGGCATTTCCTGGGAACTTCCACACCACACTAACCAGCAAAGCTGGTAGGCCAGCTGCAGATCTTCAACTCTCCTCCAAGTTCATGCTCAGCTATGTGGCATACTACCTGCTGCTGCCTCTCCTCACTCACTCACTGAGCCCGCCCCCATTCCAAGGGGAGTAAGTAAGCAGGTCCTGGTGGTACACCCTGCTTTCTCCTTCCTGTGGACCCCCTCCAAGCTCATCCCATTCCTAAGCATCAGATTCCAATACCTAGGGAAACATACCTGGAGCCTGCAGTGGCCACACCTAAGGATCTCAGAAGCATTTCCTACCAGGCGTCACACAACCATTGCACTCTCTGAAAAAGCAGAGAGCGTAACAAAAACCAAGAAACAAAACACCTACCCTACCGAAAAGACAAGACCAGATATCAGCACCTAGAGTTACAATCTCCATCTTCCCACACGCAGATACCTAATGCAGCATAAAAACACAATAAATAACAGCCAGGATACCATGTCTCCACTAGACCCCAGCAACCCTACCAAAGCAGGATCCGAGTATTGTAGGATAGCTGAAACACATAACAAAATTCTTAAAATAGCCTTTATGAACATGGCAGAGGTTCTTAAAGCTAAATGGATAATAAATCCTTTTTTAAAAAAAATCTATGAAAATATAAGCAAACAGTGAAAGGAAGAGAATTAAACCGTTCAAGACTTGAAGGTTGAAAGAGAATCAATAAAGAAAACCCAAATTGAGGGAAATCTGGAAATGAAAAAATTTAGGAACTTGAATAGGAACCTCAGAGGCAAATCTCACCAATAGAATACAAGAAACAGAAAGGAGAATCTTAGTCATTGGAGACATAACACAAGACTAACTGGATACCTCAGTCAAAGAAATTGATAAATGAAACAAAAAGAAAAATCTGGGACACTATGAATTGACAAAATCTAAGAATAATAGGGATAGAGGAAAAAGAAAATCCCAGGTCAAAGGCGCAGAAAATATGTTTAAAACACTCATAGAAGAAAATTTCCCTAACCTAAAAAAGGAGAAACCTATCAAGGTACAAGATGCATGCAGAATACCAAATGGACTAGACCAGAGAAGAAACTCTCCTTGTCACATAATAATCAAAACATTAAGTGTACAGAACACATAGAATATTACAAGCTGCAAGAGGGAAAGATCAAGTAACATAGAAAGGTAGACTTAGTAGAATAACATCTGAGGACTGGAGAGATAGCTCAAGGATTAAGAGCACTGGCTGCTCTTCCAGAGGCCCTAGATTCAAATCCCAGCACCCACATGGTGGCTCACAACCATCTGTAATGAGATCTGGTACCTTCTTCTGGCCTGCAGGCATACATACAGGCAGAACACTATACATAATAAATAAATAAATCTTTAAAAAAGAAGAAAAAAAGAATAGCATCTGACTTCACAATGGAGACTCCAAAAGCAAGAAGAGGCTGGATAAATGGTCTACAGACTCAAAGAGACCACAGGTGCCAGCCAGCCCAGTCTACTGTATCTTGCAAAACTGTAAATCATCATAGATGGAGAAAATAAGACATTCCATTATAAAATCAGATTTAGCAGGGGTGGTGGTGGTACACACCTTTAATCGCAGCACTCAGGAGGCTGAGACAGGTGAATCTCTGTGAGTTCAAGGCCAGCCTGGTCTACAAAGAGAGTTCCAGAACAACCAGGGCTATCACATAGAGAAATGCTGCCTAAATATATAGATGAATGAATAAATAAATGATAAACAATATCACAGAGAAACCCTGTCAGAAAGAGAGAGAGAGAGAGAGAGAGAGAGAGAGAGAGAGAGAGAGAGAGAGAGAGAAAGAAAGAAAGAAAGAAAGAAAGAAAGAAAGAAAGAAAGAAAGAAAGAAAGAGAAAGGCACTATGCACACTACCAAAGGAGAGATGCAGCCGCAGACCTTTTGATCTACAATGGTATCTTCCCTGTAAGATACGCTAGGGCAGTGGTGGACAAAGCTTATGGGCGTAACCAACCAATATCTGATATTTCTCACTCTAGGAGATGGAAACCATACCAACACTGCTTGAGTGACCAGGTAGCCCAGGGACCAATGGAAAAGCCAAACACTACAGTTCTAAACAAACAAGAAAATCAGCAATAAAATGACTCCTAGTGGCATTCTGCTATACTCATAGATAGTGCCCTGCTCAGCCACCGTCAGAGAAGCTTCTTCCTGCAGCAGATGGGAACAAGTACTGAGACCCACAACCAAGTGTTATGCAAAAATTGACAGACTTTAGAATACTCAGCCCTAAATGAGATATCTCTATCAAATCCCTCGCCTCAGGGTTCAGGGAACACTGTGGAAAAGGAGGCAGAAACAGTGTAAGAACAAGAGGGGATGGAGGACACCAAGAAAACAAGGCCTCTAAATCAGCATGATCAAAGCTCCTCTGAACTCAGAGAGACCAGAGCACCAAGCGCTGGTTCTGCACCAGGCCCTCTGCATATATATCATGGCTTCAGTTAAAGTGTTTTTACGGGATTCCTGAAGTGTGTGAACAAGTGAGTCTCTGTTTCTCATGCCTTTTCTTGATCTCTTTTCCCATTTTTTTTTTGTCCAATTCTAATGTGTTAGTTTTTGTTTTCTCTTATTATATTGTATTTATTTCATTATTGGCCCTAAGAAGCCTGTTTGTTTTTTAATGAGAGGCAGAAGTGGATCTGGATGGGAAGGAAGTGGGGCAGAATTAGAAGTAGAGGGAAGGAAACTCTTCCTGAGATACATTATGTGAGGGGGAAAAACTCTATTTTCAGTTAAAGGGGGGCCTGTATGCCTTGCTGGGGCCTTGTGTGGGGAGAGACAGGAGAGTCCTGTGTGCCGTACTGGGCCTAGGTGTGAGGGGGCCCTGGGTGCCATGCTGGAGCTTGTGTGTGGGGAGAGACAAGGGAGCCCTGAGTCCCATGTTGGGCCCTCTGTGTGTGAGGAAACAGGAGAGCCCTATGTGCTATGCTGAGCCTATGTATGGGAGACACAGTAGAACCCTGTGTGCCTTTCTGGGGCCTATGAGGAGGAAGCCCTGTGTGCCATTCTGGGCATGCGTGTGTGTGTATGTGTGTGTGTGTTGGGGGGAGCCCTGTATGCTGGGCCTGTGACTTTGGGTCTATGAGTAGATTTCAGAGCATTCTCAGGAGGCAAGTAAGCACCCTTGCTGAGCTGTATCCTGGCCCAGGTGTCAGAGCCTTTTACTGAGAGTTTCCCTCTGCTTCACTTGTGAAGAACAATAAAGAATCTCTGAATTAGAAGAGACCTACAAAACCGCCTCACTCAGCCCAGTGTTCCTGTTCAGTCTCAGTCTCTTATTTGCGGCAGTAGATGCTCGATTTAGACATCCCAATGGCTCAGCGGGATGAGCTGGGAAACGCTGTGTAAACCCAAACTGTGAAGCATAGTTAAACCGATGACTGCAGTCACTTACCGTGCAATTTCATTAATATGCTCAGAATCCTACTGGGCACAAGCCTACACTCTGGCCTTTTCTCTGAATCTTTTGAGAGGGGTTTTTCTCTACCATCAAAGGCCGTTTTGATGACCAGAAGTGGATATCATTGCAGACTTAGATAAATTAAAGAAGTCGTGATTAAGCTTATTAGCTAAAAACATAAAATGTATTTGTTGCTTATTAAGTACTTTTATGAGACAAGTTCTGGACCAGCATATTTTATATTCATTAATTCCAGGGATAGCTCTTAGTAAGCTTTATAGCTATGCTATAGAGTAGATGTTATTATTTTTATTGTAATCATAAGAGAGCTGACACCTCCGCAAGGTCAGAGAGTCAGTAAATGGCTGAGCTGGGCATCTGATCTAAGTCTGACTCCAAGGGCATTGCACAGCAATTAATGACATTAGACCATGATTTAGGCTAAGGTTCCTAAAATTTTGAATTAAATATTAATTAAAGCCATGAACTTTCTCCTGTATGGCTGCACATATGTAAAACTTTTCCTGTGGTTTCAGAAAGCCCAGGGACTTTCTCCAGCACAGGCTTCCAAGGATATTATCCCCAATGATATGCATACTTTAGGTGTAGCCTGATAATAGAGATTAGCCGCATGTTTCTGGAGTGTTACATTTGCACCGGGGATTGAAATAGGAAGGAATTATCTAATCTGATAAGGTCGACACGTGTGTCCCATTGGTTTTAACCACACATAACAATGGGGAATTCAGGCTGTTGCTTATGGAGAATTCAAGCTATTCCTTTTGAATGGGTAGAGAAACTATATATTTTAGACTCCCTCCTATTTGGAAATTATACAGTAGTACTCATGTTTGCTTATAAAGATGAGAACAATAATAAAAGTTTTAAATACAAAGTCTTTGCAATCATCTAAAGTTGCACCCTTCACACTCACGGCTGAAGAAGAGGGCCCAAAGAGTCCCTGCAACCCAGCCAATATCACACAGGCAATAATGTCAGGGTCAAGCCCAGTCCTTCTGTGCTGTCTTTACTGGACTTCACCAGGTCCCATGTCCAAACCACCAACTGTGCACCTTGACTTCATTCCTTCCCATAGGACCTTTATTGCTCATTTAAAAATAGCACAGTAGTGAGAGATCTACCACAGATATTTGTGTCTGCTGTAAAGGTTCAGATAGAAGCTATGCTACCTCTACCTTTGAGCACAGGGTGCAGAGACGAGAACTGCGGTGCCAGGGTGCAGGGAGGGAGCTTGTTGGACAAGGCTGTAGTTTCATGAATTCAGTGTCAAGCATGGAATAAACTCACAAGTTTGACATTCATCCACCAGCATGCATGGAACTCCCCACTCTGTCAGGTCCCATGCTTGGCACCTGGAGCACAGAGGCGCACGTACCCCCATCCCTTACGAAATTCTCAGTTCCTGGAGGAACTGGCAACAAATCCAGGCTATGGCCTCGGCGCAGGTTAGAGCCCTGTTCCTCAGAATAATGATTTCTTATGTCTCTGGAGGTTTTCCCCATAGGGGAAAATATTTTAAGTTTGTATCAGCCAGAGATAGTGTTGGCCAGAATGTAGTTTTCCCTTCAAACGGGATTCCTTCCCCAGTAGTAGTCCTGTATTGTAACCAGACTAATTAAGGAAGAGGAGCCTATTTTCTCCCATGCGACCAGTAATTACTGGCCCTGGCTTGTCAAAGGTATATCCAGTTATCTGAAGGAATAAGGAAAAAAATAGTCTAAAGTCAAGGTGATTGTTACTTTCCATAATTTATATGCAAAATTATGATAAAATCCTAAATATCACTGTAACGTGCCAGTGGTGTGGCCAAAGCCAACCCCAAGAAGATGTCAGAGCTCCAGGTAGCTGGGGACCCTTCCCTTAGATTAGCAAGAAGACGCAGCAAAGGTGTTTACAGTTTACCAGACAGTGGGTATAATTGCATATTAATGCCATTAACTCAGTCCTCATAAATCTTGGTTCTCTAGCTAATAACACATCGCTTTGCTCTCGTGTAAAATGATTTTCTGTACCAGGCTGTACAATGGTAATGACATTCTGGATCTTGAGGGTTTTATGACATTTTAGACTGCAAAGAACTTTTTAAGAGAGAAGTGGGGTGAGGATAGGCACCAATATGAACTAACACTAGCACACACAGGAGTTTTTCTCTTTGGTGATGTTGGGGGCACTGAAGCACAAATGGCAGGATTGAATGCAGCCAAAACCACTGATCGCTTTATTGACTGAAAGAAATTATTATACAGGTATTTCACTCAGGTGACATTTCATCATCAAATAACAATAAATACAATTGCCGTTTCCCATAAGACTATTCTCTTGAGCCAAGAGATTGAAAAAGGAAATGAAATGTGCCTTGTTCCACACAGGGCATTGTACTATGCGTTAATTTATTACATTAGAGAAAGAAAGAGGCCTCCCAGCCAGGCTGGTGACCGGAAAAGCTTGTCATAGCGTCAGATCATCCCAGGACCTCTCCACTCCTCCCTCCTTTCCCAATGATGGTTGTTAGGGTGAGATGAATTTTTCTCATCCCTATGTCTTCTGTGCCATGTAGTGGACAGTACTGCAGAGTGTCTCCTCGGGTCCGTGTCTTCTGTGCCGTGTAGTGAGACAGTGCTGCAGAGTGTCTCCTCAGGTCCATGTCTTCTGTGCTGTGTAGTGGGACAGTGCTGCAGACTGTCTCATCAGGTCCACGTCTTCTGTACCGTGTAGTGAGACAGTGCTGCAGAGTGTCTCCTCAGGTCCATGTCTTCTGTGCTGTGTAGTGGGACAGTGCTGCAGAGTGTCTCCTCAGGTCCACGTCTTCTGTGCCGTGTAGTGGGACAGTGCTGCAGACTGTCTCCTCCAGTTCTCAGACCATCACAGTGCTGCTGACCTGTGAGCAGCTGCAAACAGTTTGTCTTCTTAAGGCTGTATGAAGCTATGGTTAAATTCTAATTTTCTAAAATAGGTCTAAGTCTGGGGAGAGCCAAAATTAGGTGCACTTTTTCTCGGTAGAAATCAGACTACAAATTGTACATTGTGCTTGTAAAGATGATTAAGGCGTCCGGCCGCACTCCAGCAGTTGGGCAGATTAATTGGAGCATGCAGATTTGTGTAAAAACATATGTTGGGAATGGGGAAGATTTTTTTCTTTTTAATGCTATTTAAAAGTTTTTTTTTCAAGTTCCTATGTGTGATTTTGAGATTCCTGATTCTCTCCTAAAAGTCTGAGATAAATTCAAATAGGCGAGGGGAGTAATATGGAAGGACTTTGTCACAAGGAAAATGCGCCTTTCTCCCAGTCAGTGACAGCCTTTTTCATTTACTAAGCCCCAAAGTGTTCATTATTTTTAAATGATTGCATGATGAAACTAGCGCCACTTGTTTAAACAGAGCCCAGACCTAACAGCGCGAGGGGCTGCTTCTGAGCCACGGTGCACATGAGCATATAGTGAACACTTGGGAAATAGAAGTTGGAATTTGTAAATGGATTCAAAATAACTCTCATGCGGTTAGAGGGAAGATTTGTGATAAACTATGCAAAGTGCCTGCCAGAGTGTGGGGGGCTTCCTGGATGGCGGAGAGGCAGAGGCGGAGCCAGGGCCAGAGTGGCCCTGAGGTGGTGGCTAGTGAAGACGACTAGCCGCTCAAGTCATTCTTTATTTAAAAAGGGGGAAAAGGCATTGGAATCCAGCAAAAGGCTTTTGCTTGAAACAGTTTTAAGACCCTTACTCTAAGGCTAGAATGCAGTTTACACAGAAGGAATTCAGAAAACTTAAGTGTCCTTGTTTACTTAAGGATGTGTCTGCTCAGATTTTTCCCATTGTCCTTAGTACACTTGCTTTACATCAAGGAAGAACAGTCGATCTCATTAGGAGGACAAACTCTCTCCTCCTTCTCATAGATTTCTTTAAAGGGATGGGGGTTGATCTTATCTTAAATAATGCATATATGTTGAATTATCTCACCTTCTCCCCCCCACCCCCGTTAGCTCTGTTTGGTAAACAAATCCCCCTCTTCTTAGTTTCCCTGTGTGCTAGGCAACTGTCCTCCTCGTTGCTAATTTTTCCTTCCGTGCTGTAAACATAATTGTTGCATGTGGGGAATCTTGCTGGAATAGGCAGGAATTCCCTGTGGGCAGCACTTTTGAGAAAATTCCCCTGCTGATTTCATGGCTGTGTGTGTGTGTGTTTGCATGTGTCCTTTTGTCTGTGTCTTTGTGTGACTTTCTTTACCCAAGTAAAACCACCAAGTGCTGTTAACTCAAGCAGTATCTCAACGGGGCCACAAAGAAAGGGCTATCGTTCTGAATGAGCGATGGGCTGATCTCAGGTGCCAGGCGAGCTCCTCTATGAAGGTTTAGTTTTTCTGTGCAGATTGAATTCTGTGGTTCTTATTTCTGTGTATTTCTGACAATGGGGTGAATGATTAGATTTATTATTGGAGGACGTTCTAGGCTGTTAAGTCAGCTGGAGAAAATACCCACAGGTTAATCACAAACACTTGGGCTCCCTATAATCAAATTATATAGCAGTGGTCAGAAGAGGCCCTGAGGATAGTGACAACAAATTCAGAAACCCATCTGATGCTCTTCAGCTTTTGTTCTATTTTGCTTGACTTGGCTTGCTTTTGTTGTGATTTGTTTGTTTGTTTGTTTGCTGGGACTGGGTCTGCCTGTGTCGCCCAAGATGGCCTGAATCTTTCAATTCTCCCGTTGCAGCCGCCACGTACTGGGATTACAAGCATGCACCACCACACCCAGCTGAACCTTCTAGTTAACACAAAGGCAAATGCACACACTTGGAGCCCGCAAGCTTCAGTCTGTCATCCGAAGCACAGACACGTTTCATTCCGGGTGACTGACATTCAGGGAGCATGTGATTTAGTAACCTAGAGAGCTGGAGAGTCATGTGTCGAAGCCAGGTGAGGGCAGGTACACAGGACTGTCCAAATACAGTACATCCGTATTCTCACTACAGCGCAAAGAAGCGCTGCTGCTCACAGCCAGAGCTGGTGGTTGGTCTGGGGACTTTTCTCACATCACAACTTGAAAACTAGCTCTCCGGTGACCCATGGAAATACTGTTCCTGTTACCTTGTGCAGATAACTAATTGGAAGCTAAGAAACCCCCGGGAGCTCGAATACTTTCTTGTAGAATGAACTAGTCGTGAAGCCATAATTCTTGAGCCCAAGATTTATTGTAAGTGAGAGGGCACTGGCCCAAAGTTTAATTTGCCTCACTATTTGTTACGTCTTGTTAGTCTGACACCACTACACCAAGAAGATGACTGAACCCCCACGGCTCACAATGGTAGCCAGACATTTTCAGAGCCGTGGTCAGTGTCTTAAGAGTCCTCCCTTACTCAGTTAAGATCAATCATAGTTAAATGTTGTCAGTGTTCATGAGCAAAAAATGAGAATGAGACAAATGGGAATATTACAGTAAGCACCCATATCCATAACGTGAGGATGGTTGTTAATGAGAGTTTAAGGCAACAAAGCTGGAAATACGTATTTTCAGATAACTTTGTATTCCGTTAGATACATCCCAGTTCTCCGTCCTATGAATATAAAACACTGTTGCCATAGTAAAAAAAAAACTGCTATGGATGGGGTTACATTTCTGATATCTTTCTAACTCTGTCCATTAAGAATATAATTTGTCTTTTTTATTTAAATAATTGTTTCAGACCCTAGGTCCGTAAACCCTAAGAATTTAAATTCTCTTCCATCGTCCACTGTGCTGTCACGTGTGCCCCTCTCACGGTGGCAGCTCCTGTTTTCACTCCGTCCCTGTCACAGTTTTTTGACCTTCTACCCTTCTGCTCGTGTGCGTGGACACGGAGGACATCCTGCTCCTACCTGCTCTGTTCTCTCTCCAGTCTGGCTTCTTGGTAACCAGATATCCTCAGTCTTTGTCCCTCCTCCTTCCCCGAGTATCAGCAGCCCCCCCCCCATCCTGGGGTTGCAATACCTCCTAGTTAACTGTCTGGATCCTTGTCATCCACGGTGGCAGTGTTAATCATACTCTTGACTCCCGAGACTCCTCCCTTCCTTGCTTCCCCACCAGTGTCTCTCTGAGTCATCTTCATGATTCTTCCTTCTTCCGCGCTTACATCCTAGGCTACTGTAGCTAGGATTTTGTACTTTCTTCACCTACATTTTCATTTGCATTAACAAATGTACTATACTTTGAAAAATGATCCAGACACAGGAAACCCTTTTCTGCCATTCCAGGGCAAGTGTCCTTTCCTTCTATATTTTTACCTTTTAAGAGTCTGGGGTGTCTGCTGTGTAATTTGGGCAGTTACTCACTTTTCCCATTGAATACCCCCCACCTGATTACATCCAGCATGCTCTAAAGATTATAGCTGAGCTACTGAACACCCCCAAGTCGGCTTTGTTAACTGATGTTAATTAAGTTGAAATGTTCTCATAGTATACCTAGCTGGACGTTATTGGTCTGGGAACTTAGTCTGCTCTGGCGCTTAAGGATCCAGCCTCATTGTCTCAGAAATGTTATGAATCCTTTTGCTTTTCTTTACTTCCCAGTATATAGGAATCAGAGCAAAAAAAAAAAAAAAATCAAGCACTAGGTACATTATATTATTGATAAGGAAATTAAGAAAATATTTGAATGCACATTTTTTTGGGGGGGACACAATTTTTTAAATTATGTCACTTGGAGTTGTGAAGTTGAACTAACCAGTATGTTCCCCTACCTGAAAAACAAACTCTCACCCCACGATTAAGGAGATGACTATAATGGTAGTCATAAGTTTGAACAAAATAAATCATGTATGATTTTGAAAACTTTTGAAGGCTATTAATGACAGATAAAAATTACTGTTGCCTTAGATGGTTTCAAATGCCTAACCAAAAACCAATTTACAGAATCTGGAGGTGTGTCTGTGGCTGATGCTCACGAAAGGGAGGTGATGGTATCTCAATGGAAATACCTGGATCCATTTCAAAATACATTTATGCTAAAATTTATTTTAGTATTGCTTAGCAGTCTTGTCAGAGTGGCTGCATTTAAGCAACCTGAATAAAATTTCAGATCTCATTCTAGAAATTGAGATGCAACTTGCAAAGCTTTTGTTTTCATCTGACTCAATTGGAAGACTTCTCAATGTAATAGGGTCCATAGGGCAGCGGGATCATACCACCTCCCAGGATTCCCCTGGGCCCTGGATAAGCAAGCTGTCAGCACCACTCTGTCCTCCCTCCATTGTTTCCCGTCAGTCTTTGGGGCTCCTGGCTTCTCTAGTTCCATCGTCCTCCCAAACACAGCATGTCTGTGTCACCTAAGGACTTCTGCAAAGCACTTGGCAAATGCCGTTTTCTCGTGTCTGGAAGAAAAAAAAATGTATTTGCCACCTAGTTAGTTATTTAGTTTGAGTAAGGGAAGCGCCCACTTTTCCCCATGTTCTCTAGAACACAGAGAAGGAAGCGGCTACAGTGTAACCGACACTGACTACCCCAGTACCTCAGTTTCCCGACATGGCTTTCGTTTCTTTGGGAAAGAAACGGCATATACAGTTTTTCAGAAAAAGGGACACACACACACACAGAAGCAAACAAGTGAATTGAGAGTGCAAACCATTTTCTTAAACTAATGTTGCCTAGTCCTTCAATAAATAAATATAGAAACATTTTAATAAATTTAATCAGACAGCCTGGTCTACAAGAGCTAGTTCCAGGACAGGAACCAAAAGCTACGGAGAAACCCTGTCTCAAAAAATCCAAAAGTAAATAAATAAATAAACTTAATCAGAGTGTGATAACCACTTGGAAAATCAAGATAGAACTTGAGAAAATCCGTCCTCTGAATCTTTACAGGTTCCTGTTTTGGCTACTGCATTTAAAATTTTGAGTAGTGAATCTAATCAACATGAAGATGCATAGTGGAAGCTTTTGCCACTGTAGTATTTTCAACTACAAGTCTTTCAAAGGTGTTTTGTCTGGGTTGTGCACATGAGTGCAGTGCCAGCGGAGGCCAACAGGGGGTGCTTGATCCCCTGAAGCTGGAGTTACAGGTGCTTGTGAGCGCCTCAAAGTATATACCGAAAACCAAACATAGGCCGCTGTGCTCATCTCTCCAGTCCCATAACCTACACATTTTTATTGTTGAATTAGCCAAATTAATCTTATCAAATTAAGTGAAATTTAATAAAGAAAAGCAAGCCCCTTGTGCTAACCAATTTTTAAACTATGACAGAGTTTGATTACTATACCATGACTGTAAAAAGCTTGTTTGTACGCACAGTACCCTTCCCCTTCCTAACATACCTCTCCCATCCTCTCTGAAATGCCAGGGTCCCAGAGTGGCAGCGACCACCTGATGGCTTTAGACTTGAGGGGCTGCCAAAGTGGCATGGGGGATGGTTGGTCCTGCCGAAAGCAGATCCATTCTAGAGCCCGTCCGTGTGTAATCATCGGTGACATGAAAGAACTGTCCTTCCAAATGGCACCTGTTAGTCCGCTTCAGTCAAACTAATGCTTGGGCCATAAATAAGCCTAAAAGGCTTTATGAAGGTGTCGGGAGCTCTGGGTGATTGATCTGGGTAGCGTCTATCATGAAAATAGACCAAAGGCTCTGAGGTTGCTTCCCTGTGGAAATCATGGTGGCAAATTGCCATCCGTGTCCCTGTTCCAGGCCTTGCTGATCAAATTGTGGACGTGACAACTTCACAGACTGAACTTTCAGTCTCTCGAGATCTTCAGCATCTATCCTCAGAGTAGAAATACAACCGGGCCTTGCTCGGCAGCCTCATGAACAGGCTCTCACGGGGGATAGCACTGCTGTCAGCCTTTCCCACCCCTGACTTCTAAGGCTTGCTACTGTTCAAAAGTCTAGCTGGAAATGCTTTTGTGTTCGCTTGAAAGGTAAGGGAGGGGTGCCAGTGCTGGGACAAAACCTGCCATTAAGGCTGAGGTGACAGATATAAGCTAACGGGGAAAAGTCCCAGACATATTTTCCTGTGAAAGTCTGCTAACAAGTCCTTTAACTCTAGCAATTTTTAACTCTACTAGCCTCCCTTGTGTGGGGCACAGGTTTCAAAGCTGGCTAGACTAACAGAGCAGCTAGGCAGAGGTGCCCTGTGCTTCTTTTTTGTCTGCCCTTCGACTGTTCATGCCACTCACCAGTACTGATGGAGACAGGGTTCTTCCTTCGTAGAGCACACTGCCCAGTGAGATATAGAAACATGAAACACAGGTAAACATACAACTATAGCATCTTCTGAACTTGACATTAACAAAGCAATCGTCTTCTGATTTTGCATCTGAATCCTGTAGAATCACAAATCCTATAACAAGAAAAGTCCATATATCCATATAGGTTTTATTTTATCATATATCTGCATTTAATATTGTCAATGAAAGATATACAGTTATGGTATTGGAAGACTTTAGACACATTAGGAGTTTAAACTTTTTCACATTTCATATGCAGCAAGTGACTCACCCAGTTGTCTGAACTAGCTGGTCTCGTTTGTTTCTTATAATCAAAATGCACTGTATGGATGTGTGAAGGTCTCAAGGAGTTAATAAAAATATTCCCAAAGAAATAATGGATCTATTTTTGCAGTAACCCTTTTTATAATGATCAGGGAGGGGAAGTTTCTCTGCCTTTGGTATTAAATTTTATGGTATTGAGTTTCACTGGCTGCAACAAGGGCTTGTGTGCCAACAACCACACAAGAAGGTAAGGTCTTTTGTAAGCACAAGGCACTCACCAGGAACTTCTGATGTCGACCTGCCTTGGCCTCAGCCTAGCAGGTAGTTCAAACCCTAAAATAAACACCTATTAATGAGCTAATAGCAACATGGGTGGACCAGTCCTCTGACTGAAGGACCTAAGGTTAACCTCAGTCAGTGGCTCGTCCGCTCACCTAGGATCAGATGGGAAGCAGCCAGGAATGTCTCTGCAAGAAAAATCTCAAGCTTAACAAAATGTTTAAAGTAAGCCCATAACGGCTCTCCGCATTGACGGCTGACTTTTCTCTTGGCGAAGCCCCACCTGAATCTGCTGCTTTGTGGGCTCCGTCCTGGAGCCAGCTGGTGAGGCAAAGCTGCAGGTTCCTTCAGCATCCAGGGCCAGCTCTGCCTTGTCTGACTTTTAATCAAAAAAAACAATCAGAGGGGAACTCACGCCGGGAAGTCATCATCATCATAAAATCCAGCTAATAACTCCTTGTGAAGTTCAGTAAAGTGGCCATGTAACTCACTAAAGGAAACTCTTCGCTCTTCACCCCGTGCCCACTGACTTCTCAAGGAATACAAATCGGAGGAACCCCATGGAGCGTCGGGAAACTGTTTATATATACATACTTTGTCTCGACCACTCAGGAAAACTGAGCCTGCAGTGTAGTTTTCAGATTTTTTGTTGTTGTTTTGAATGACAGTCTCTTTTTTTTCTGTGCGTGGTGGAAGTGGGGAGGGACGGTTTGTTTTAGTGTATACATTTCTTTAATGTGTTTACCCCCAAATAAGTGAGCTGCAGTAGATACTTTGGCCCCACACAAAGTAAATATTTAACTCGGGGATTCTACACAGAAATGAGCCTGGAGTATTTGGGTTTCAAGCAGGAGGGCCGCCCTTGGGCAGAAAAGGCTGCCAGCATTCCTCCGTGTGGTGGATAGTCTCCTTGGCCCTCAGTGCACCTTCCTTCATGGTGTCAGTCCTCCGCCCTCCTCAGCCCTGCTCCCACACACCTGCCCGGCTGTGTTTCCTGAAGTCTCGCCGCTGTCTTGCTCTAGTGTAGATCCTCTGCAGCCCTCCACATCTGCGTTTCTGTACGCAGGCAGTGTCTTCCCCTTCCTATTCCCCCACAGCCGTGACTTCAGGACTTTCTCTGAAGACCATCGCCACCCCGCCCCACCCCCACTTAGATCTCTCCCCGGCCTTTCCAGACAGAGAGAAGATTCTTTCTCCAGGCCACAGTGGAGCTGTTTGGAATTCATGTCCCTTTATCCCAGTTTGTGAGCCTGCCCGTATTGCTGGGGCCCCAGGAAGGCAGGCTCTAGCCTTGTGTTTTCAGTTCTACCAGCAGCTTCCTTGGGAAGGCAGAAGACCACACTCTTCCAATTTACAGATGAGAAGGGAGCTAGCCACTCTCTGCAGGTGAAGCTGACTCGTGTAGGCATGCCAGTCACTTCTGTGCCATCCTTTCTGCTCTCTCTGTGTGATGTGGAGCATGACACCCCTGAAGAGTGCAGTATGAGGACCAGCTGTGTCACTGTACAGCTGTGGAAGCACAGTGAGAGCTATGATCCCTGTGACATCAGCCGCCAAGGAGTGGAGCCAGGGTCACTAACCCTCATCCTGGCCTTTGAATGTAGGCAGGTAGGGTTCTGTACCCACTCTTGGTCCTACAAGGTACTCTAAAAAAGAGAGGTGGGGTTCTGTCTTCATATTTCTTTCCTCCGTTTGTCTGACAGAACAACTTCATTAACCTTGAGGAAACAGGAAGCTTTAGAAGTCAGTTCTGGCCACTGGGCCTCTTAAGACCTCATTGTGTCTCTCTCACACACACAGACACACACACTCCACCCCAAAGGCCATTTTCAGTGCCCCCAAAACTTTCTTGTGTTCTATCAGGGACAGTGCTAATCACAAACTTCAGCTATCAATGTTTCTCCAGTTATCTGGAGATTTTGTTACTGTTTTTAATCTCCCTTCTAGAGACATTAAATAATACTTTTAAAATGCATCCTTGGAGCACTCAGGGGAGCAGGCCCTGCAGCTTGCCTGGGCAGCACAGTTGAGCTGATCCTGTGGGCAGAGGTGTGGGTAACCAGCCCCAGTGTTGTGGGCATGGGAGAGATTACTGTCTCCATCACCCACCTGCCTTGTGGCAACATGGGCAAGGGAGAGATGCTCCCCCCATCAATGCCTGAGGCAGGTGGAAGAGCTGGCCCTGAGCTCATAAGAACAGGAGAGTTCTTCCTGCCCCTCATCAGTTGCCGTACTCGGAAGAGTGGCCCCTACACTTATCTGGGCAGCACAGTAGAGCTGGCCCTGAAGGCCCTGCCCCTTGCTCATCACTACAAAGAGGTGACCTAACCAGAGCTTACCCTGGTGGCAAAGACAGCGTAGAGCTGGCGAATTGACAAGCCCTGCAACTACCCAGGCCCAGAACCAGGGTTTTCATGTTGGCCTACCCCACTATCCACCGCATATGTGATCTGCTGGAGCACTGGAGGAGGGATGGGGAGGGCTCATCAGTCCTGTGGACCCAGGCTGCAGGATCTCCACCACACAAGGGAGTAATGGGATGTCCAGGAAGAATCCCAGTGAGAGCTCAGTGCCGACGACCCAGTTTCAAGAGACCGGGACCTTGAATCAGACTAGGATTGTTATAAAGCGATTTACTGCGTAACTCACTGTATATCACACTGCAGCTTCCAATACAAGATTTTCCCCTTCTTCCTTTTTTTGTCTTAATTTTATTTTGTGTTTTTTGGGGCGGGGGGAAGGATGGAGGAATGGGTGGGATAAGGAGGCATGCTGCGAAAGACACAAAGCATAATTTTAAAAAAAAATACTTACTTGTCTGGAGAGAGAGCTCAGTCAATAAAGTGCCTGCTCTCCAAACTTAAGACCTGAGTTCAGATCACAAGCACCTACCCAAAAAACAGATGCAGATGTGAGCATCTGCAGTCCAAGCAGTTGGGTAGCAGAAATTCGCCAGCCGACCTGGTGAGATCAGTTAGCTACGGGCTCCTTGAGGAACCCAGTCTCAGCAAATAATGTGGAAAGTTGTCAAGAAAGAAAACTAACATTGACCTCTGGCCTTTATACACATGTATATATACACATATGAACAAATACATACACATCAAAAACAGAAGTAAAAAATGTTATTTGGGTTTTTTTCTAATAATAGCTTTACCCCTGTAAGGAACAATACTAAGCGTGCCGCCATAACTGCTTGTTATGCGTATAATTTTAAGTATATCCATAATATTGTGCAACAGATCTCCAGAACGTTTTTATCTTGGCAGACAGAAACTCTAGCCTCTCCTGCCCTTGGCATTTATTTACTTTTCTACTTTCTGTGACTATGATTTTGGCACTGGCACATTGAGGTCCTTGACATGGGCACAGTCGTATCAACAACAAACATTCACTCAGGACTCACTCTCTGGTTGAGCTGTCCTGTGACATGCGACAAGACTTCTTTTTTTAATGTTGAATAATATTCTATTGTTGTGTACAGAACTTTCTTTATCCATGCACCTATCTATCAGGGGATATCTGGGTGGTTTTGTTCTCTTATTTACAAGGGAACACTGAAACCCTTCATTATGAAGATCTATTAGTGTTGGGAAGACTTCAAAATGCTAACCACAAGAAATGTCCTTTGGATGGTGTCGTGAAGCTGCATGACATCACTCTGAGTTTGCTTTGTGTAGTCCTTCTTTGTGTGACTTGGGACCCAAACACAGAACTAAGCATGGTGGTATCGTGTATTGAAAGAACATTGTGATCCCTGGCATCGTAGAAGTTTTCTCTGTAGTCTTTGGGTTTCACCTGGCCACAGGAAGAGTTCCAGCTCTTATTTTCAAAGGCAGAGACAACTAAGAGAGCTGCCATCCTACTCCGGGGCTCCAGAGCTGAGCAAATGTCCACAGTAGATCTCCCAGCTGGTCAGGATCTTGCAACTAAAGTGACAATAAATGTGTTCAAGTTAAAGTGGTTAAAGTTAATTTATTCTCATACCTTGCTTGAACACTGGGATACAGCTTATTGATGGGAAAACTTAGACACAAAAAGATTTTTTAAATAAGGCTGTCGGTGGCCCTTTCTAGCATCCGTATTTCGTACAGAAAGGATATATTTACTCTGAAAGCAGCTGCACTTAAAGTCAAGGCCCTTACCTTGAGACTGGAAGGGAGAGGGATTTCAGAGCCATGCTTCAAGGATAGGAATATCTGGGAGATTCATATTGCGGGAGGCAGTGGGATGCAGTTGCTGGGAGAAGGAGTCCTGCATGGGTCAGGTCTAGACCGACATCTCATCTGGACAGCATCATGCTTTATCCCCTTACACAGGTAAGCTATCCTGCCTGTGCTGGCTAGTTTTATGTCAACTTTATGTCAAGTTTATTACTGTCTAGAAGAGTGGTTCTCAGCCTTCCTAATACAATTCCTCATGTTCTGGTGACCCCCCCCCCCAAGCAACCATAAAATTATTTTGTTACTACTTCATAACTTCAGTTTTTCTACTGTTATGAATCACAATCTGATATGTAAGATATGATATGTGACCTCCAAAGGGGTCAAGACCCACAGGTTTAGAACTGCTGGTCTAGTCATTGCACAGAGGGAGCCTCAGTTGAGAAAATGCCTCCAAAAGGTCAGATTGTAAGCAAACAAGCCTGTGGGACATTTTCTTAATTAGTGATTGGTGTGGGAGGGCCCAGCCAATTGTGGGTGGGCCTATCCCTGGGCTGGTGGCCCTGGGTTCTTTCTATAGGAAAGCAGGCTGAGCAAGCCTTGAGTAGCAAGCCAGTAAGCAGCACTCCTCTATGGCAGCTCCTACCTCCTGGTTCCTGTCCTGTCTTCCCTCAGTTGAACAGTGATGAGGAGGTGTAAGCCAAATAAACCCTTTCCTCCGCAAGTTGTGTTTGGCCCTGGTGTGTTCCTGGTGTGCTCCTGACCCTGCAGGCACGGACATTCTGGAGTGTGGCAGGGCTTCTTCAGGCCCACAGCAGTCTCCCTAGTCACTGCAGGGTCCCCAGCTCATGGCTCATTCGCTGACTCTTGCACTAACTGAACTAAGCCTTTAGGACTCTTACCAAGGGGTGCCTTCACTGACTAAGAAGTTTGACAGCAATAAATTAGCTTTTCAAGTTCACATTCATATTGCCCTTTTTGTTTTTCTTTTCTTATTTATGTTTTGCCATTTTTTTTGCACGTGAGTCTTTGGGGGGAAAGGCGAGTTGTAAACATGTGGAAAGCCTCAGGCCAACATCAAGAAGCCTTATGAATCTCTTGTGAGGGGCCCTGTGGACAGAGGTGGAAAGATGAGCAGAGTGTGTGTGTATTGCTTTGAGAAGTGAAGCTCTGAGACCTGCAGGCCTCTGCTAACCTTTGTGACACAGGACTCCAGGGTGGTATTTGTGGTCGAGGAGGGCAAATCCCTGTGTAACACACACACACACACACACACACATCTGTTCACTTTAATAGTTGGGTATCTCTTCACTTATCTTAAGCACCTTAAGGTATTTGGAAAGGAAAGGGAAAAATAAAACAGGGGTGAGAACAGCAGTACTTCATTCGATTGGTGTTTTTACAACCTATCATCTAGATAAAAGCCACTGTAAACAAAGGCCTACCTAAATGGACTGTATTGAAAAGAAGGAAAAGCTACCTGTGTACAGGGTAGGCTTCAGGGTTTGGGGGGATTCTTTTTTTGGATTGCTTTATGGTTTTGGGTTTGTTTTTGCTTGTTTGTTTTCTTAACAGCAAATTCCCACAAGTCCTTACAGACAAAGCCTGAAAGGGAAGTGCTTTCAGGGACCACAGTACTGTGGTTTCTCCCAGGCCTGAGGCCATAGCATCATCTCCCAGATACTACCCATCTCGGCCAACAGACGAGGACAGGGTGGCCTCAATCAAGGCTCATTCTCTTGTTTGTAAATGAGATTCTCTTCCCTGTGGTTTATCAGCAGTTGGTTGTTAACGGGTTTCATTTGTTGGTCAGGTGTGCAGGGTCTACAGCAGAGACATGGCTTCGCTGCATCACACTCCACTGAACAAACACCAACTGAGTCCTGTGTGCGCTGAAATGGGAATGGCCTCAAAACAGTTTACATTCTAAAAATGTGTGTTTGATAGCTGTCGAACACAATGATTTTTGGGGGGTGGTAGATTTTTTTTCACTTTCATTTACCTTTTTTCAAGGCAGGGTTTCTCTGTAGCTTTGGAACCTGTCCTGGAACGTGCTATGTAGACTAGGCTGGACTCGAAATCACAGAGATCCTTCTGCCTCTGCCTCCCGAGTGCTGAGACTTAAGGTGTGTGCCACCACTGCCCGACTTCTGATCTTTTTTTTTTCTTAGCTTCTAGTTTGTTTTGCTTATTTCCAGCATTTCCTTTCATGAATATGGAAGATGGAACAGTTTTATTTGGGGGGCGGGGTGGGGCGGACTGATGATTTGGTTAGCAAAAGAGATCCTCCTTATCATGAAATATTTGCTGTAAAGAAGAGAAAATTTAACTACCCATTTAGAGCAAATCAGGATCTTGCATACCTGGAGCGTGGTATCACACTTGTATAATGATAGATTTATAGAGCAAGTGCACGTCAGCCTTAATCCCTTGGTTATTTGACTTTACCAGGGATGAAGATTCTGATTTTTTTGAAAGCAGACTTTTATATATTCAGAACCTATAAATCTCCCAGTGCCTTGAGATAAACGTCTCACTGAACTCTGAGTTACCCTGCAGTCTTTACCAAACTGAGTCCAAGTTAAAGAAACTCCATCTGTCCCGTTTCTAACAATAAAAGTCTACCTGAGGGGGGACATATTTGGCATAAGCAGTAGTGTGTAATAAACTACTTTCTATTTAGTAATGCATTTCTAATCTCCAGGAAGTTGGGCATGAGAACTTGGGAAATAAGCCCTGGATTTACCAGAGCAAGTCAGTGGGCAAAGTGGTCAGCACCGGCATGGCTGCCGCTCATCAGCCCAGGCTTTGCCAATCCAGTGATCATATCCATTATGGCTGTCATATCAATTATGAATTCTCTGACACCAAACACTAAATCAGCCAAAATGACGGGTTTGCCTTTGGCATGTCTCCCCGGGGAAATAACTGAGAAAACATGTAATAATTCACACAACCAATTTTGTAAACCACCCCCAACTTTTGGAAGAAGGCTGGGGAATAAATTCTAGGTGGATGGATGTGATTTGCACCAAGTGTGCCTGAAGTATTCGCTCATTCTCGGAGCTTTGGTGCTTTCAGCCTGGGCTGACCTTGGCCCTGCGTGAATCCCAAAGGTTTCTGCTTCTCTCGCAGCCACATTGCTGCTGCCCCATCTTCTTCCCATCCAAGGACGTGGACTGTCTTCTGAAAAATGTTAAAGGACCAATAGTCCTTGAATGCTGAATAAATACAACATCATTGAAAACTCATCTTTTCTAGGAAGACTTGCCAAATAACACGTTATTGATGTAATTATTCTTTTCAGGTGAACCCTTTTGCATTTGGGTTTTTCAACAAACTACATGTTCATTTAAATGGAGACAGATTTGTTTCAACATTGTTATTAAATTGTGTGCCATTTAAGGTGAAAACCTTTTCAGTGGTGTGTGGTTGCTTGTTATACAGGTTGAACATGCAAGTTTACATGTAGGTTCCTACCAGGGAACCTCAGAGGTGCTAGCCCAGACCAGAAGTAGACACCTCTCAAAAAAAACAGAGTAAATACCTTCTGATTTTACTCCATTTCTCTTTCTGAGTCTTTCCTGGGGTGGAAAGATGACAGGTATGCCATCTAAGAATACCCAACATAGCTGAGTGGTGGTGGCGCACGCCTTTAATCCCAGCACTCGGGAGGCAGAGGCAGGAGGATCTCTGTGAGTTCGAGACCAGCCTGGTCTATATAGAGCTAGTGCCAGGACAGGCTCCAAAGCTACAGAGAAACCCTGTCTCAAAAAGCCCAAAAAAAAAAAAAAAAAAAAAAGAATGCCCAACATAGTACAAAGAAAGAAAATAACCATTTTCCAGGTAATTTTCTGTGGACTTGGCAATGTCCAGTTATGTAAACATGGAGGAGATTTTAGGTCATTTGGGTTGTGTTTGTATATGGACTTAACTTGTATATAGAGAACTCTTTGTTAATTTTATATGTGGCATGAAAACCTGGAGCGAATCAACATATGATTTACTTTCTCATTTTTTTAATAATTTATTTTTATTTCATCTATTTTTATGTTTTGCCTGCATATGTGTCTGTGTGAAGGTGTTGAATCCCCTGGAACTGGAGTTACAGGCAATTGTGAGTGTCAATGCAGGTGCTGGGAATTGAACCCAGGTCCTCTGGAAGAACAGCCACTGCTCTTAACCTCTAAGCCATCTCTCTAACCCCCTACTTTTTTATTTTTAAATTTTATAGAAAATAAGTTGCTTAGAAAAGATGAGACTGACGTTTTGCCCCTCTTTGTGTGTGTGTGTGTGGGGGGGAGTTTAGGTTTAATTTATTTTGACTTAAGGGTGTTTTTTGTTGTTGTTTCTGATTTTGTTTTGTTTTGTGGCAGGGTCTTATAGAGCCCAGACTGTCCCTTGAACTTACCATATAGCCAAGATTGGTTTTGAACCCCTGTTCCTACTCCTACCTCCCAGTGCTGGAGCTGCTGGTATACACTATTAGGCTTTGCTTGAATCATGTTTTTAATAACCAAAATCTATGAACTCAGTGAGAACAATTCATGGATAGTGTTCTCCTTCTTGAGTTATTTCAGTTTGCAAACATGAACCTGCTAAGCAAAAAAAAAAAAAAAAAAAAAGTAAATGAACCAAGTTATTGTATTTTTATTTCATTCCTAGATACTGTGAGAAGGGATATTTGCATTGTGCATTAAATTGACCGTAGTGTCAGAACCTTACGATGTTATAGTACACGATCGCTAATCTGTTATCATTGTGCACATATTTACACGCAGGCCTAAGGACACATACTTTCCGCATAAACACTCGCAGGCATGTTTCACTTGGACTGAAAAGATATTTACAGCTCTGTCTGGAGATACATACAACAGTGATTAACAATTGCACAGCCAATCTACAACAGGCAGATTAAAAACTAAATAAACGGCGTAAGAGTTTATTTTAAAACAATTACAAGATGTTTTCTATTTCTCCTTCATCCTGAACTATGTGTTTGAAAACAAAGTCTTCATAAGAACCACATGCGGATCCTTGGACTGTGAAACAGGCCGTGTCCCACAAGCACATGTCTGCACACATCTCCGAAGATAGCATAGCCCTCACAAGTCTCTCGGGATGAGAACGGAAGCATGTATGTGCATATGGATGACTCCCTGATGTTCCACTGTTTCTAACTTTCATTTGGTTTTGTTCCACTTTTTTCAGAAGGAATTTTCTGTTTGGCTATGAATTAAAATAGAAGATTTGGGCTGGGAACAAAGATTTTAATCAATACAACTAGATTGTTATTGTTATTTGATGAAGATTCTCATGGAAAGAAACTTGACTAAAGTCAACCAGCCATACCATTGTTTGCCATCCTTCAACTGAAGCTTACTTGAAGCTCCAGTTTCTAAATACACAGTCTCTCTCTCTCTCTCTCTCTCTCTCTCTCTCTCTCTCTCTCTCTCTCTAAATACACAGTCTCTCTCTCTCTCTCTCTCTCTCTCTCTCACACACACACACACACACACAGGTATGTGTGTGTGTGTGCTTGCATGTATACATATATATGTGTCTTTTTATCATTGAACTGAGAAGATAGATACAGCAATTTAATGACACAAACATAAGCTACGTCTCTATGCTAGATACAGGAGCAAATGGATGGATGGAGGGATAGGTAGGTAGATAGACAGACAGACAGAGACAGACAAGAATGGAACCATAGAAGTCACAGTACTAACCCTTTCCACAAGCCTGGACCTTCTCTGGAAGGGGCAAATAAGCAAATTCCACCTCTCAGGCTTCCTTGGGCTTCTGTTCACTCAGCCTGGGTGAAACTTCCCGCAGCCCTCTATTCTGTTGATCCCCACAGGCTAGGTTCTGCATTGCTGAGCCCCTTTGCCAGGGAAGCATTCCTCTCCTCTGAACTGGACACAGGGGCTCTCCCCAGCTTACCTCCTCCTGATCATCAGGAGCTTTAAACACACTTCTTCAAATGTAACCATTTTGTTTTTCTTTTTTCACCTGAGTTACAGGTTGCTCTTTCTGTGCTCTCCTTAACAAAGTGATTCAAGTCTGAGTGACTTGCTAGGCAAACTCTATAATGTAAAAGCTGCTGAAGAGTCCCAGACAGATGGCTCCGAGGCCCTGTGCTGACTCTTAATGAGTCACCTCTGCTTTTCTGTCTTTTCCAGGTGTTGTAAATATTTTTCAAAGTTGAATCACTGTTATAACTTCTTGTATAAACACAAGATGTAATGAGAGACAGTATAGTGTACTCATTACCAGAGCAACTGTAGCGTCAGCCGGCTTAGGTTCAAGCCTGGCCCTTTTAGTGTCCACATTTCTTCATCTGTAAGATGAATACAGTCGTGTTAGTTACTTCGTTATTGCTGTGATAAAGCACCTTAGCCCAGCGCCATCACCGCAGAGTGGCTCAACAACAGGCAGGCATGGCAGCTGGAACGGTTGAGAGTTGGCATCCTCAATGGCAAGCACAAAACAAGCTAGTATCCTAGAAGTTAGGAGATCTTTTTAACCTCAAATTCTGCCCATGGTGAAGTAATTCCTCCACCAAGTCTTCACTGCCTAGACACCCAAACAGCGCCATTCCCTGGGACCTGGTATTTAGATGCCCAAGACTGTGAGGAACATTTCTCATTCAAAGCACCACAGTGATCGCACAGCCCCTTGTAGATCTGCAGCGAGGTTCAGTTGGTTTGAACATGTAGAAAGGCTTGAAATACCACCTGTTGCAAAATAAGCGTTGAGCAAATACTAAATGCCTTTTGTTTAGGTTTATTGAAATTGGTATGAGTATGTAAATATTTAAGCAGACTCTTTAGAAATCACATAATTGGTCAAACTTCTGCCCAAAATAAAGTTTTAGAAATAAAAACATTAAACTGACTGTAGCATGATTAACAAGAACCCAGAGACAGAAATTGGGGTTCATCCTGAAGAAGCAAAACAGCCAACCACTGGCTCTTATATCTACCTCATTTTGAAATGGTGATCCTGTCTCCAGGAATCTCAGAATGAGACTGAGACTGAGAGCTGTCTCCCCATTTTATTCCTCTCTAGATTAAAGGCATGCACCACTACCGCCCGGCTTCTATAGCAAACGGGTGTGGATTAAAGGTGTTTGTCACCACTGCCGTGATTGTAAGGCTGACCAGGGCAGTTGTTTTACTCTCTGAACTTCAGGCAAGCTTTATTTATTAAAATACAAATGAAATATCACTACAACTGACTTCAAAAACCCACTTGGGAACTAACAACTAACCGGCCTAATTTGACCAAATGACACTGAATATAATGATCAGAGATCTTTAAGTTCTATTTCTTTCTTTTTTTCCTAACCCTCTCTGAAAGCACTGCCTCAAGGAAGTGCATACATAGAGAACTGGTAGGCCTTCCCTTTCCCTTTAAGTTATTAGAAGCCATCTGAAGAATCCTGCATTTCAGAATAGTGGAGAGTCACAACAAGGAGACTCTTTCGTCCCATAGATGAGAAAGAGGAAGAATGTCCTACCTAAATTAGGGACCAAGTTTTCTGGTGGAGTGGTTTTCCCAAGTAGTTATAGAAAATCTTCACCTGAACAGCACACTTGATAGGGTTTATCCCATATCTATGGCGCGTTCGCTGTCTGCAGCCACCCGGGACCAGCTGAGGATAGCTCGGCTTTTCTGGAAAACTAAGAATTTACTCACTGGAGGACCGAGGACCGTTTTTAATATGCTCTTGGTGACAGTCTTTAAAAATACTTTGCAGCTTTCACTGCCTTTTTAAAAACTGAACAAAATGTCCCCAGCATCTGTTTTTCCTAGACTGTCCCCAGCATCTGCTGAGAGAGACAAAGTCTGCCCCAAAAACGGAGCAGCCATGAGCTGTCACTGCTGCGGCTTTTTATGTACCCCCCCCCCCCCGTCATCAGCAGCCATTGACTTCAGCCGACTGAGGGTCCTACCTTTCGCCACCAACACATTTGCAGCTTTAGCAGCTCCGTGACCTAATATAACAGCAAAACTACAGAACAGGAAGAAACATGGAGAAACCTCTCCCTGGGTAACACCAGCGTCTCAGACACGCAGCAAGGATGGGGCTGGTGCACAGCCAAGAAGCTCTGATGGCAGAAGACACAGAGTTGCTCAGTAACGGGCTTGCTTGGATGTGTGTAGTTGGTACTTACTGATAATCTCCTTCTGTATGAATTCAAGGTTCAGCTGTGACTGGAAAAGCCAATCTGTACCAACAGGACCCTCCGTGCTGCGTATGTGGAGAGTGGAAGTTGGTGGGTGCTTAGCCTCCAATCTACAGTGAACATTTGTGTTAGCTGTCTATTGCCGCATAGCAAATTGTTGTCTCTAAGACTGCGGCTGAAAATAACACACATCTCTCATGGTCTCTCGGAAGTAGGGCTAGAAGTACAGCTTGGCTTCAGACATCACACGGCCAGGTCCTTGGCAGGCCTGTTTCAGTCTTTCCCAGTCTGTAGCAGTGCAGTGTGAGCCTCGTGTAAAGATAGACTGGGCCTTTCACTTTCTCCACCTCCTGAGTGGCTGAGACCATGCTCATTTCCTCATTGTGTGAGCATCTCCCACGGAGCAGTTGGTGTCAACATACAAGCAAGAGAGGCACTAGAGAGAGCTTCAGCTAAACAGATATCCCAGCCTGTGCAACTTAATCACAGATGTGACATCCTATCACTGTCCTTACTGTTAAATCCTTAGATCCATCCCGTCTTTGCAGTGTGCTCTGGGGGTTCAAACGTTCCCCATAGGCTCATGTATTTGAATGCCTGGTCCCAGTTAGTGGCACTGTTTGGAGAGATCTTCCAGCCTCGCCGGAAGATGCTACCAAGGATAGGCTCCCAAGAGCTTTACACTCTTCGAGTTCCCTCTCTATGCTTCATGCCAGTGTTTGAAGGTATGAACTCTCAGCATCCTGTTCCAGTGGCCACACCTACTGCTTTCTGCCGTACTCCTGCTATGATGGCCCCTTCCCCATCAGGAACCATAAGCCCGGAAGGACCCTTCCTTCTGTAAACCACTTTGGTCATGGGGTTTGGTCACAGCAGTAGAAAAATGACAGTGACCACACAAAGGCCTGAGCTTCAACAGGCAGAGCGCAGTGGGGACATTAGGGACATGTGCCCGTGATAGCATGTCTCCTCTGCTCCAGCTCCATGGCCAGAGCCTCCCTTCTCCCTTCCTCCGACACTGATGAGCCTGCTGTCAGTAGAGGGAGTCCTGGATGGGGCCTGATGCAGTTGCTGAATGGTTTTCCTTTCTGCTCACTCTGACTGTGAAGACAAGCCATATGTGCAGGGACAGGTTAGTTACAACAGTGCTAAGAATTTTCACACGTCTTCAGTGTGACTGAGTGTTACCCGTATCACAGAGCTTCCTCTCTGGATACTGTTCACCTGTGTAAGACACAGCCAGCCACGGAACGAAGTGGAACCAGTTAGAACGGGTATGCGGATCTTCTTCAAAACAAACAAAAACAGTTTTGCCCTCCGTAGGCTAACAGCTGTGCTTTTCCGTCCTATCTACTGTTTCTGAAGAAACAGAGTGACTGAAAGCTACTGCTACTTCTGTTAGCAACGTTTTTAAAACAGCACGTGAGAGATTCCCCCAAACTGAGCACAGTGCTCTGGGTATACCGTTCTCCTGCCGCCTTTTCACAGCCCCTCAAGGGTCAGTGGTCCAGGGTTGAGGATGTCCAGATTGCAGACTAGCATAGGGGCCTAGTGCTCCGACAACCACAGGAGCCCAGCGGGTGACTGAAAGGAAGCAATGGGCAGCACAAGAGCACCTCACACAGAGTTCTCTTCCGGTCTTGATACGCAACAATTTTGAGGACTCCGCGGTGCTTCTGCACACTCAGCGAAGAGTGTGAAGAAACTAGTCTTTCTGGAAACTCCATGACACAAGTGAGCCTTGGCACCTTGGAGTCACAGAGAAGAGTAGAGACCATGGCAGTCTGAGGACATTATTCATATCTGAGTGGTGGCAGTGACTGAACCCCCTGTGTATGGAACAATATCAGTTAGTTTCTCAAAAGAAGGGTACCTGTGAAGATTTTTTTTTTTTTTTGGTTTTTTGAGACAGACCTGTGAAGATTTGTGTAAAAATTCATAATTTGTATATATTGGCTCATTTACTTTTTTGAGACAGGATCTCACGTAGCCCAGGATGGCTTCAAACTCTCTGTATGGCCATTGGTAACTTTCACCTGATCGTCCTGCCTTCATCTCTTAAGTACCAGGGCTATAGGCATGTGCCAAGACACCTTGTGTATATGGTACAGTGAATCAAACTCAGGGCCTTGTGTGTACCAGACCAGGACTTGGCTAACTAAGCTACAGCTCCAGCCCTTGGGGCATCTTCATCAGTGAGAGCTGAGACTTGATCGTTAGCTCCCTTCACACTGTTCTGTAAGGTAGCTCACCTGTGTTTTCAGATGTTTCCATTGCAGGGGTGTTAAATCAGAATCTGAAATTTAGTTGTCTTAAAACTTCCCTAATTCTGCCCTTCAGAGCATGGCCTAGAGTTCAGAATGGTGGCTCACACCTATAATCTCAGCACTTGAGTGATAGAGGCACAAGCATCGAGAGATGGAGGTTTTTTCAGGTATGTAGCAAGATCAAGGTCAGCCTGAGCTACGTGAGATGGAGAGAGAAAGGGCAAGACAGGAGTCAACTCCCCAAGAGGCCTCCTGAATTGGTGCTAAGAGCATGTTGGTATAGTGTGTTCATGTCTAGGTCATACGTGTGCTGTGACCCTGGCAGCTTCCCCAGACACTGTAGGATTCTCCTCTAAGTCAGTCCCAGGTGGGAACTGGCAGATGCTCTCTATAAATATGGCCCCAGTCCTGTCCACAACATTCTTGGTAGAGTCTAGTTGGCACCAAGGCACTTCCCCTTTCCTGGTTCAGTTCCGCTCCTCTCTCATTGTATTTAGTCAATGGACCCTACGCTTGCTGCTTGTACAGTCACAGATAGCCGGGGCTCCGGTTCTGGTCTTTTTCCACTTCTTAGCCGTGAGCTCTTAGGTAACTACTACTAAATGACCTTTTGTCTTCTTGTCTCCATTTGTAGAACAAGGAGTAAACTTGAGTCTAGATCCCGGTGTTAGTTAGCACAAGAACTAAATGAGTTCATAAGTTAAAAATGTTTATGAGTATATATGGCACCTGGAAATGTTATGAAAGCATTAATACATTGTAAGTATCCCATATACTAAGTACTTGGAATCACAAGTGTTCCAGATTTAGGTTCTTTAGGTATTTTGAACATTTGCTTATGTATATTGAGGTATCTTTTGGGATGAGATACGAGTCTAAAGACAAAGTTTATGTATGTTTTCTATGTACTTTATATATACTTTTTACAGATAGCCTGAAGGTATTTTTATTTTATTTTTTGTTTGTTGTTTTTTGAGATATGGTTTTCTCTATGTTGTCCTGGCTGTCCTGGAGCTCGATCTTTAGAGCAGGCTGGCCTCGAACTCAGAGGTCTGCCTGCCTCTGCCTCCCAAGTGCTGAGGTTAAATGCATGCACCATCACTGTCCAACTGGTAATTTTAAAACATATTTGTAGCGCTTCTGCTTTTACTACAACCCATACCACACGATCAGCTGTGGAATTTCCCGCTGTGGAATCACGTGACTAGATAGTTCAACCTGGAAGAGACATTGCTGTATGTATTGTCATTGTGACCTGTACATTTGTAGTAATATGTGCTGCGGGGCTGCGTCCCCGGCACCCGGCCGCCCGCATGGCTAGCTTATACCCCGAAATAATTTCACGGAAACTGTATTCTTTTAATCACTGCCTGGCCCATTAGTTCCAGTCTCTTATTGGCTAGCTCTTACATATTGATCTAACCCATTTCTAATATTCTGTGTAGCACAACGAGCTGGCTTACCAGGAAAGATCTTAACCTGCGTCTGTCTGGAGTGGGAGAATCATGGCGACTCTCTGACTCGGCTTCTTTCTCCCAGCATTCTGTTCTGTTTACTCCACCCACCTAAAGGCTGGCCAATCAAATGGGCCAAGGCAGTTTCTTTATTAGCCAATGGCCTTCCTCCATCATTTCCCCTTTTTCTGTTTAAACAAAAAAGAAAGGCTTTCATTTTAACATAGTAAGATTACATATAGCAAAACAATTATCAAGCAAGAATTACAGTTACAATATTTATATCCATTTTATCTCTTATCATAACTAAGGAAAACTATAACTATCTATCCATTCTTCAACTCCACCAAAGACTCCAGAAGGATATAATATTACCTAAGTAAACAAGAGATCCAAAACTCTAGAAATGAAAGAGACATTTCACTGCCTAGACAGTCACTCAAAGTTCCTCTGTACCGTTGGGGCATCCATCTTCAGCCTTCAGGCCCATAGTATCCAGCAGACTCTTCCATGAAGCAGGAAATTCCAAAGACAGTTCAGTCACTTTTTGCTGTGTCCTGCAGAATGTCTCACAGACTCTTTCATGAATCAGGAACCCCGAAAGAACATCTCACCTTTAGGCAAGTTCAGCAGTCCTCTTTCTGCGGGTTCTTTGTGTCCAGTTTATGCAACAGTCCAGGCAAGAGCAGTTTCTTGCCCAAATGGCTATCAAACTCCTTAAGGAGCCTCTTCGGTGCCCATCTTCCTCTTGAAGTAGATTGGTGCTGCCAGGAGCAGACGTGTCTCATTATCATGAAAAGCCCTAAGTTATTAAAATATTTTAAATGCCATGTTCTGTAGTCTTTGAAAGATATGAAGAATGCCTATCTAATTGAAATATATCTCTATATATCTAGAAAATCTAACTAACATGACTACAAGCTTGACTATTATTGATGATTATCCATTAACAACCTATATTTCCTAATTATACATTACATTTTAAAATGAACTACACAATCACAATACCTTAATCAAGATCAGAAATACATATACATATAACAAAATTGACCTTAAAATCTATACCAATGCAAATTATTCATATCTATATCATATCCCCCTTTAAATGTAAAAGAATATTCATAAACAATATTTGGGAATATGGGCGCAGTTTTTTTCTCTCCAAACTGCTTCCTGCTGAATGGGGGCGCTGTATTCAGATCTTTCATGGTGTAACCTGTGTGTCAGGGTCATCTCAGTCGGCAGTTGAATGAAGTAATTTTTTGAAGGTGTTCACAGCAACCTTTCAGGAGGGCGTGGTCTATCATACCATATCGGGATAGACGCAATCCACAGAGTCTTATCCTCTGTGAAAACAAAAGAAGACCCTCTCCAAAGCATCATATCCTTAGACCCATATTCTGAAATCATAATACCCTTATATCCATTCTGGTTTAGCTTGGCAGCCCATATAATAAAATGTCTCTCTGTACTTAGCTCCTTTACAGTCAAAAATTTTAAAGAAAACACAATAATACAAAGAATCCAGACTCTCTGTGAATTTTCCATTTTTACGTGGCTTATTTTTCTTTATTTCTTTTAATCTATAACTATCTGTACTCTGTCTCTTTAAAGACTTTACCCTTTTTTTAAGACACTAACTTTATTCTTTATATATATATATTTTTCTCTCTCAAGCCTACGTACATTCATCCAACAGTGTCTGAATCAGTTCTATTGTGAATCTGTAATTTTTTTTTACTATCCAGGAGCATTTCTTAAAATGTTAAGCATTTTTTAAAAAATTAAGTTGCACCATGTACAGATAATACGGTACCGCCTGTGTCCTGCTCAGTTCAAACCTTAACTGCGCTGTTATTATGGTAATTACGGTAGTTCCTGCCTGAGACCAACACAGTTCAGCATGGCGGAGCTGAGCCCTCCGTCCTCAGAGCCATTAGGTGCCCCTGAGCCACACACAGTTCCAGGCACACAGCAGTCCACATTGCCATCAAACAAATCGTAGCACTTTATTCCAAATGCTCCGTTTAAAAGCTCTGTCTCCCGCAGGAGCCAGACAGAGATCGCAATGGCGGCACAGCCCAGAAAGCCGGCATTTTAAAACAGCCAGTTTTTTTCCTGCTGCTGAGTCAGGACAATTTCTTTGCGGCACGCAACCCACAAACAGCAAAAAGCTTTCTTAAATTCTCTCTCTCTCTCCTTTTTAAGCCCTCTCAGGTTTTACGTGGAGTTCATTATCACGCTGGGCGCCACTCTGTTGTAATAGGAGCGGCGGGGCTGTGTCCCCGGCACCCAGCCGCCCTCATGGCTAGCTTATACCCCGAAATAATTTCACGGAAACTGTATTCTTTTAATCACTGCCTGGCCCATTAGTTCCAGTCTCTTATTGGCTAGCTCTTACATATTGATCTAACCCATTTCTAATATTCTGTGTAGCACAACGAGCTGGCTTACCAGGAAAGATCTTAACCTGCGTCTGTCTGGAGTGGGAGAATCATGGCGACTCTCTGACTCGGCTTCTTTCTCCCAGCATTCCGTTCTGTTTACTCCACCCACCTAAAGGCTGGCCAATCAAATGGGCCAAGGCAGTTTCTTTATTAGCCAATGGCCTTCCTCCATCATACATTCACCATCAATGTGTTCATTTCGGGTCATTCCCAATGATGTCATGTTGAGTGCACCAACACTGATGTTTCTAGACCCCCGCTGATGCAGCAGCCAGTACTAAACTCTCTGGGGCCTCTGTCACTGACCATATCCTCCATCTTGTCGCAGCGGGTATCTGCCATGAGCGGGGCACTGTCTTATGAGGCATTGAGGGTATGGATGGAGAGAACACATGGTCTTTGTCCTCACCAGGTCCCAGACAAAAGAATCAAATGATGAGGCAGAGAGCGAGCCCTAGGAGACTTAGGTACCAAACCCACAAAAGCACCGAGTTCCCATTTAATGTTTGTAAGTACTCTAATGAAGCCAGAAACCAGAAGAAAAACACTAACACCCTTGTTAAGCTGACATTATTTAGTAATAAGTCCCATTTTTGTATCCTCAAGGTCTCTGGTGGCTCTTGGCTTACTTATCTTTCTCAAGCGGTATTTGTTACATTTACCAGTTTGGTGGGATTTTTTTGTAAACAGATTTACTTGTTCAGTAGTGACTCTCAGCCTAGTGTCTGCTCCTCGAGGGAATATAAGCTGCATTAGGGAACCCTTGAAGGCCCTGAGAATAGCAACTGTAAAACCATGGTTAGGCCTGGAAAGGCAACAAGGGTCTCCGAGCAGCAGAGGCTCAGCACCAGCGGCCCAACATTCTCAGGTCCATGTTCTGCTGTGGTTTGGTTTTGTCTCTAAGACACGGTCTCACACAGTAGCTTCGGCTGGCTCGATGTGGTCAGCTCCTTCCTAAAGGTTACTCTGCCCAAGGGCTGTCTTGCCAAAATCTAATAATCCCTGGACCTTGAGCTGCTGGAGACTGCTCAGAGAAGCACATGGGGGCAAAGCCAGATGTGATTCTGTCGTTACAGTTCCAGCTTTGTCACATTCTAAAATCTGTATCATCATTGTCACTTATGAAGCCTGTCCAGCAGTCAGTGCAAAACAAGAAGAACTTGTGTGTGCTCATTTTTACTTAATCGGACAAAACCATCAGCTTTTGAGCTCATGGAAGCCCCAGTGTTTCCTAACTCCCACAGAAACCTTGAAGACAGATAGATGGTAAAGTCCTGGCCCCCCCCCCCCAAAAAAAAAATTACTACCCCAGTTCCAGGCTGCTCTCTTCCGGGAATCCTGGCCATGAACCGCTCCTTGAGATGTTCAGGTTCACAATCCTGCTGAAACCTTTGTGGGTTGCCAGGTATCAGTTGTTGCCTCACAAGTGAAGCAAGCTGTCTCCTTGAGCATCGAGTTGTTCCCCAGCCTGGCCTCTCTGTCGAGAAAGTGCCATATTTATAAAGAGCTGTCATGCTCCAAGTCTTTTGGCTTGTGATTTAACTGTTCAGGGAAAGCGCGGGCTGCTGTGGTTCGCTCGCTGCTGGTGATGTGTGTTTTTTGTTTTATTAAAACTTTAAAATACGGGGCTTGTTTTTTACGGTTCCCATATATTCTTTTGTTCTCCATGATTGGTTGTATCATATGTTTGCTCCCTTAGTGAAATATTCGTGCCTTTCTGAAGAACACTGTGGTCTCCAGAGTGGCCGCCTGATAAAGCAGAGAAGTGTGTGGAGCTTGCTGTCAGATGCATGGAGGCCTTGGTGTGGGTGTATTACAATGGGGTGGTTTAGGACTTGCTGAGAGGTCCTCAGGAATGCCTGTCTTTTGGCTTACCAGATTTACCTTGATAACTCTGACATCACTTGGCACAAATCTCAGAACAGTTTATGAAGTAAAGCTACCAAATGGCTTATGTTTCCATTATGGACTCTTGAGTAAGAGTGTGTGTGTGTGTGTGTGTGTGTGTGTGTGTGTGTGTGTGTGTGTGAGTGATTAAGGTTGCTAGTTGCTAAGAAACAATTTGTTAAGTGGAAGCCGGCTCTTGTCCAGGTATGAGCTTGGGTATTCAAGTCTTGGCGCTCACATCCAGTGCACAGGGAACCTAATCCTTCTAACTCAAAGTTGGCAAGCTGAGGAATGAGAGAGCACCCCTACCTGCCCTAAATTCACAGGACCCACTTCAAAAGACTGCTCCTCCTCAGAGGAGACGCAAAAAGGCTTAGTCTTGGGTACAACTGGGCTAACCCACTGATGTGAATCCCCAAATAAGCCAGCCCGTTACATCCCACTGAACTTGGTCCTGTGCATGGCAGTGTCTCTCAGCCCATCCTGGACTATTAGTTTTGGCAAGGACACCACGGCAGATAATAAATCCTGGAAGGAAAATGCGTTTGGCCTAGCATGACTCAGCCCACTGTAATATTAGAATACAGAAAGCGGCTCTGTTTTTACACACCCTTTCACCAACTCAGCGTTCATAATTTATGATTTCACTGTACAATTCCTGCAACACAACACCAAGAGTAGTCCCACCCTCTAATTACTCTTGGTAGAGAAAACGCAAAACTGACGTGCAAACCGTCTCTCTGTGCCAGTGATTGATAGTGATTACATCTTTATGAACCCAGCCTAAAGGTCTCAACTTCCTGGTGGGTGAAGTCGCCTGTAGGGCCACTTCCTGGCAGGGATCAGTGACTGCTGACAAAACCCAAGATAACTCAAGGGGCACAACGTATGCTTGTTGGACTTTGAAGCCTTTGACTGTCTGTCCATACTTGGTCACAAATCTCTGACTATCCCGTGTTTCTGTGGGAGCTTCCAGTCAGATTGTACGCCACCTCCATGCAGAGGTTGCGATGCAGAGATGGAGTGTTGGGTGGAGGTATCCTGGAGGTGTCCTAGTTTGACATGCAGGTTTTTTTTTTTTAAGTTAGAAGTAATGAGTAACGGGATATACTTCTGGCCACACTGGTACTTGAATTAAACATAATTGCCAGAGAGAACCTTAATCCGTCCCATCGTTATTTTTTAAATGTTTCTGAGACAGTGTCCTGCTCTACAGCCCAGATTGGCTTCAAGCTGATAATCCTCCTGCCTCCACCTCCTGAGTGCTGTGATAACTGAATATGTACCACCATGCCCAGTTGTTCAAACGTTCTTTTCCTTCCTTTGTTAAAAAGTAGGCAAGTTTAATCTTTGAAATAGACCGACCTCCCTGAGCCGGGTGTTCCCAGCTCGTCACTGATCCTTCTTTAGTTGTACCCTTCCCGGCTGAAGAGCGGTTGCCGCAGCTCACACCCCTGGTCCTTCATAGAAAGATGTTATAGGTGAATCGAGATCAGCTGGGCTGCTGGAAAGCAAACAGATCCATCAAGGGAGCATCAGCTGCGTTGAGTGAATGCTTCAATTTGTACTCAGCTGCTGCCATCATCGCGATAGCGACCGAAGCAAGCTGGTATAGTTAGACTCAACTGTCTTTCCTCTGTGCCTCCAAGATGTCTGTTTTGTGGATGTGCGTGACATTCTCTGGTGTTTTTGCAGGTTCGGACCCGGCTTGGTCATCTACTGGTACGGATTTATCCAGGAACTGGACTGCAACCGGGAAAGGGGCATCCTGCTCAAAGCCTGCTTCCCCACGGACATTGTCACCTTGGGCCACAGCACCGCTTGACCCCGAGGATCCTGGAAAAGAAGCCGGAAGCAATGCTGCTTTCCTGCAGTATAAACTTCTGGCAACATCTGCCCTGAACTTGAGCTGAACCCTGGCTGCTGCAGTCTCAGCCCTACCTCTCTAGACAAACATATCAAAAGGTTCTGTTTTCCTTCAGTCCTGGCTGATGGGAAGAGCCGAGAACTCCGGACATAACCCGCTCACTATCAGCATCTCCGTCTCTGACACACGCTTAGTTTATAGATAGTCATAATCCTGCTTCCTTCCTGATGCGTTCTCCTTGTACACTGAGCAGAAGGAAAGGTGTGGAGACGGCAGGGTGGGGTTTTCCAGTTCTCCTCCCTGTCATCCAGTCACTTCTTTTCCTTCTAAACCTCCTACCACCTCGCCCGCCTTTCTCTGCGTGACCGCTCTGAGACTAGGTGTTGCACTAACCAGGGAATATTACCTAGCACAAGCCTAGGGAATCTGGAAACAGGAAGTCTGTTAGAAAAAGTGTGCCTTCTCATTTGGGGCTCAGCAGAGCAGGACAGGGACTTCTGTGGAAACTTATGGCCTCCTGACTTGTGTGGCCTCGAGCCAAGCTGCAGAAGTCCCCCTTGACGAGAACGTCCTCTGTTCATAAAGCTTATTCGGACCCCAAACATTTCACTGACGTCGCCTTAGAGGATGAGTTGCATTGTGTATGCAAACCGTGCTCCTTTGGCTTGCGTGAAGCCGAGTACTAAAGCTAAGCCTCCCTGTCGACAGCCGCCCTTTGTACAGGACTGCCGGCCTGTACAATGCTGGCCACTATTTTTATGAGATATTTTTTAAAGTGTATTCATACATACTGCCTTGTGTCTGCATTTTATACCAAATAATTGTGTAACACTCAAATAATTTAGACATTATAAATAATCAGCTTTGAATGCATTAAGTGTACCAGAAAAAAAAAATCCTAGAGCAGTTTTTAAATAATCAAAATAAAAGAGATTTTGTATTTATTCACTTTAATTTATTCACTTTTATATACTGCAGACCAGACTTCAGTCAGAAGCAAAACATCAATAAAATAATTCTAAACCTATCTTTTGGAAAATTAAAAACTAATCTGTATTGACCCCTCCCCCAAATTTATTTAGTAAAAACATCTTTGCCTCAGTGCTGGGAAATGTGGGTTTTTGAATGTTGAATAGATATTTTTAGAAGCAAAAACAAGACTTTTGGAAACACCTTAAGCCATACACATTGATGGGTTCCTTTTGTGCCTGCTCGGTGAAAAACTTGGCCCATCGCCTTCCTGCCGAGGGCCACAAGTGTGGCAGGTCCAAGATAGGATGTTAAGCTCTCCCCGGAGATTGCCGTAAATCACAGGCGAGAAGGGTGAGCAGTAAGGAAGCATCAGGCGGGTTCTGTGTATGAATCGGATGATTTGAGACCACGACTACGTTGCCTTTCTCCACGCGCTTTAAAGAAAGATGTTAAAATCTGGTTTTACGGCATGCCCTAAGCCACTGGTTTTGTTTGTCTTGGGTGGGGGGTGGGGGTGGGTTGGGGGTATGGGTTACAGTAAATTACATGTATCTGCACAGATATTGAATATCCTGCTAGACCCTTGTCAAAGATTTGCTTGTTTTAACATTAGCCTAATTTATGATGAGCGTACACAAATAAAATTTAAAAGCTCCAAAGGTGCTTGCATTTTGTGTTGATTCTTCTACATGGAACCCTGACATCATGAAAACGTTCTGGTAGCCCCAACAGAGACACTGCCTTGTATTTATGAGTGGGGCTTCACAGTTGGGCCCCTCAAAGCAAGAAAGCAACCAACAGTAAATTACATTCTGTGGTAAGGTTATGAGTTACTCCGAAACTAGTGTGATCCTTGTGCCTGCTGTGTTGGAATTGGAGACAAGTGGAAAAGAAAGAATGTCGCTCCCAGGTGAGAAGCTTAAAACCTCTTGGTCGCTTCTTTCATCTTAAAAACACTTATCTGGGGACTGGAGAGATGTTCAGCACTTAAGAGCATTTGCTGCTTTTGCAGAGGACCCGGGTCAAATCCCAGCACCAACATGGCAGCTCACAGTTACTTGTAATCCAGTTCCAGGAGATCCAATGGCCTCCATGGGTACCAGTCATGCACATGGTATACATACATACATGCAGGCAAAATGCTCATACACATAAAATTTAAAAAATCTTTAAAAATGCTTAGCTGTACAGCATTTACATGTGCTTGCTTGTTTATTTTATTTTTTTTTTTAATGTAGGCAATCCAAACATCAGCCCTGGGACAGTCAGTGGTGATGGATAGCTTACTTTTATGTCTGTCATCATTAGAACATTAATGTTAAATCCAAATCTTTAATATTTTTGTGAACCATTTTGTACACTGTGCTGATGAACAGCGCCAAGTCAGGATACAGGAATATGAATGAAACATAGCTCTGAGTGGTGCTCCCTCTGCCACAGAGACTTACACAACTGTACCCACAAACACATCAGACCCCTTTGAAGAGTGGAGGGGGTCGACACAGAACAAAGCCGATGCACCTGACATTCAAAGGTGCCTGTGTAGACTCCTCCCTTTTATCCTTCTTTCCCCCTTCCTAAAAACACAAGCAACTGAGACTCTTTCACCTTCAGCATGTGTGTGTAAACTTTACAGACGACAGCAGGTTCGGGGTTCTGAAGTCCACCTCTAGGAAAAGTATTCGTTTTAAGTAGGAGTGTGTACCTGCTCGTCACCTGCAAGGCTTGCTGCCGCTCTGAAAAAGATAATAATGAATGATTCGTCTTTGGGGATCGCATTAACTCATGAGAGCCACCAGGGAGGAGACTGCTTAGAGCCCTGATGAGGTAACCTAAATAGTCCCCTGGCTGGCTCCACTAATTGACACACAGCATCAAAGTGAACAGTTGCCTTGACTCTCCCTGGGGAGCTACACCTACTGTTTGCTTTCTGCATCAGAACCAAGATCGCTGATGTTTGCGCGTTTGGACCTGCTTCAGGCCCAGAGCTTCGGTTAGATGAAATCTACAGCACGCTGTGTGTTCTTCCTTCCTGGTCATCTTCGCTTTCATTACCCTCCTGAGTTTCCATCCACGTGGATACGCCTTCCCACTAGCCTCTTTGTTCTTTGTAGACAATGATCCCTGAAGCAAGATAAATCTCCTCGAAACCCCTGTGAAGTAGCAACTGACCTGATCTGTCCAAGTAAAAGTGACACACACATCGCAGGCCCCCACACTAGGTGCTCAGCAGCACCCGGAGGACCCTACTGCATTTAACTTAGATTAAAGTTGCGTATTTCCTATGAGATTTATGCCTTAAGTGAATGCTTGGCAAAAGGAGCCAATGAAGCTGGACATGGCGACGACTGTCAGTAGTCCCTGCATTTGGTAGACGAACAGGCAGATAATCTATGAGTCCAAAGCCAAGACCTGGTTGATAGCAATTTCCAAGCCAGCCAGGGCTACAGTGTGAGCCTCTGTCTCAATAAAATAAAATAAATCTCCAAAGAAGCCAAGACATGGAAGATTGTACAGTGTGTTTGATCCCGCATGATTGTGTTCAGCTGATCACAGTTGTGAATTAAAATAGTAAAATTTCTGTCTGGCTCAGTGAGTCACTTCGCCCCATTATTGTGGGGCAGCTTGCCATGGCCCATGTCTCTGAGAGACGAGACTGCTTCACAGAATAGCTATTCGGTGACAAGAACGGGAGGAGATGCTCTCCCCCTGGGCACATTCTTGACTAGGGTTAAGGAACAAAGTCAGGGGAAATTTACCAGGCAAACAATGGGCGTGTGCCCTCCGTGTCACCACTGGGGCACCGGCACAAGCTGCCCATCTCAACCTGAAGTGCTCTTAGGTCAAGGAAGGGTCATGCGTGACACCGTCGAGCCAGGCTAATCATCTTCCTGACCCTCCTGTCACTAGGAAACCCAATCTGAGGCCGTTTGGTGAAGAGCATGCCTGATCCTAAAGGTTAAATGAGGAAGATGGGATTATGAATAAAATAATAACCAGAAGGGCCTGCGTTCCCCTTGTGTTTTGTGCTTTCCTGCTATTGTTTGGAATATGGCCGTGAGACAAAGGACCGCTGAGGTCAAGCACTATAAATTACAGATTTCATACAATAGTCATCCACTAAAATGATTTCAAAGCTTGATCAAAGTAATTCCAAAGAGCCTTTTAAAACTTCTCTACAATACGTGAGGGCAGGAAGTGCTAACTTGGTGCCTTGATTTGTTTCAGTCAGTGTAGCAGGGTTCAATCTTGGTGCCATGCCTACTTTATATAAAAGCCAAATCATTGATAAGGTGAGTGTAGCGTGTGCTTCTTGTGTAAGGACAAAGGTTGTAATTTTTACTTACTTACCCACACCAACTAAACTTTTGGAGTCACTTGTACAGAAAAGATACATATAATTGAATTTTTTGCAGGAGCATTACTTGACCGTACTTATGTCCCCAAAGTATGTCCTAAACCAGATCTACTTCCTACGCTTAGTGCGGCTTATTTGGCATTTTAACAAGGCAACAGCTATGTTTCTCTTTCCTTTTCCCTCATTTGGCTTTCTTCTGAGCGGTCTCGTGTCTTAGACAAGGCTGATGGGAACTAGGCTCATGGCAACAAAGCAGAGAGGCCTCACTTCAGCTGCGTACTCAGTGAAGGAGGATGAAGGTAGCCATGTCAGGCGCAACTGGTGGCCCACGCTACTGGGTCAGATCACCTTCGCTTTTTTAAAGGAAGGTCATTGTGAAAAGCTGGCATGAAATATAACCACGTCAATTAAGTAATAACAGTTGAAGTTCAACATGTAATTGAGGGCCAAACATGAAGCCAGCGACCATTAAACTAGAACGGCCATTAATTCTCCTAGAAACTGCTGTTGCTTAAAGGTATCGCTAGAAAAACTTACACTGATGCTTGGGGGAGGAGCCTTTGTTATTTTTCATATCCAACATAAATTCATTCAGAAGTAATTTAGTATGTCTGGGTAGACTTTCTGGTTTTTTTCTTTTTTATTAAAATTCTTTTGGAAGGCATCAAAATCCAGTCAAAACTCTAACACTTTACAGGAAACCATAGTTCTTTTTTGAGTTAACTGAAACGTGAACACGACTTGAGTGCACAGTCAGTAACTTAACAGTCAGATTACTTTGCTGTTTGTTTAATGTATGATCTCCAGGTAGATTATTATCTCCAGAGGGCAGAAATCACATCTGTTTGGTTGACTTCTCTATGCTCTGGGTCCTATCAAAATTCCTGGTACAGAGAGCTGTTCAGTGAGTGCTATATGACGAAATGATTGCTAAATTTATATTGAATGTGTCCTCGCTTTCATCACACAAATAATTGGAGCTACTTCTCCCTTTTTTTTTAGCTAGAAAAATAAACATAGTCACAAGAGCATATATGTTGATGTTAAAGAATTAATTACTTTAAACTTCTCTGAAAATCTCAAAACAAATTTATGAAGAATAGTTTTTGATAAGGGGAATTCCTTATCATTTTGTCACATTTGCAGAAAAGTAGCCAAAGATTTTATCCACCGAATCGCTAAATGAAGAGATCAGAAACTGTACCATTCTCTTAAAGATAGACTTACCTTTCTTTATATTTTCAATTCTATTTTTCAAAATAATTGTCCTTAGCATCCTATCAGGCACCCAAATCCAGATGCTTCACACACAGATTTGGGGCTGCTTGGGGGCATTGTCAGGGTCCCTCAAACTGGTGCTTTTCATTGCTTCCTCTTGTAATATCTGGTTAATGGCACGAAAGTGGTTGGCTGGTTCTAGGGAAAGTATTTCTGGTCCTATGTCTGTCGGATCTGACCTTTGAAGAGATGCAGTCCACAGCCTACTCAGTGGGTGTGTCCTTATTAGCCCTTAATTTAGCTGTTTCAGCAAGGGAGAGCCAGAGGCTTCGATTTCCTCTTGTGTTGGAAACATGTAGCACCCATTTCAAGGGCTCCCATGAACATCTGGAGGGATCTGACCCACAGTACAGGTACCAATGAGACCCGCCCATCTTACTCGGTATTCTTGATCTATTTCTAGATTATATAAGGCTATTCAAGACACAAATACTTACCTAGCACTTCTGAAAGCCTCTCCCCCAGCATTGCGTAACCTATGGTGGCGCATGCCTGTAAAGCCAGAGAAATTCAAAGTCATCCTTGGCTAAGAGTTTGAGGCCATCCTGCTATATTCAAATAAATAATTAACTGTTGTTAAACAATAAAACAGTGCAGTAAGTGGCCCCATGGATGTGAGACCATTGTTTTCACCGAAAACTGAGTCGTTGACTAATTACATTCCTCTTGTTTGCTTCCTCGTGATCCTTGAATGTGTCTTCCAATGGTAAAGGGGAAAAGCAGGAAAGAGAACAGGGTGGATGAAGGAGCTCACACGAAGGAAACACCTTTTCAGCCGGTTCCTTGTAATGTCTTAAGAGACATGGAGAGGGCTGGAGAGATGGCTCAGAGGTTAAGAGCACTGACTGCTCTTCCAGGGGTCCTGAGTTCAATTCCCAGCAACCACATGCTGGCTTATAACCATCTGTAATGAGATCTGGTGCCCTCTTCTGGCCTGCAACCATACATGCAAGGAGAACACTGTATATGTAATAAATAAATAAATCTTTTTTTTTAAAAAAAAAAAGAGACATGGAGAAAGGGAACCCAGCTCATTAGCAAGGATAAGAAGTCTGGCTCCTAAACTCAGAATTTTGGAATTCAAAGGCACCAGAGGCTTCATTTGTCTGAAGAAATAAGTCAAGAGAGCTCATGTGACCTGTTCAAAGTCACGGGACTTCTTGATGAAGGACAAAGCCAGCATTTCCCTCTCCTGACCTCTTGTGTTTTGTCTTCTACCATATAATATTGTGCTTTTGTCAGTTTAGCACAACCTAGACTCACATGTCAAGAGGGAACTTCAGGTGAGGAACTGCCCAGATCAGACCCGCCTGTGACCATGTCTGTAAAGAGAGTGTCTTCACTGATGACTGTGGGCTGGTGAAGCTGCATGCAGTATCTACTAAGACAGACAGCTGAGCATGGGTCGGAGCGTGAGCCAGTAAGCATCACTCCTCCACGGCTTTTGCTTCAGTTCCTGCTGGAGTTTCTGTCCTGACCTTCCTCAGAGATGGATGGTGAACCAGAATTACAAGCCGAAATAAAACCCCTTCCCTCTCACAAGTCGCTTTTGGCCATGGTGTTTACCACAGCAAAGCAAATTGCAATAGGATCATCCCTTGCTCCGCAGAATTTCCAATAGCTTAAAGGATGTTTCTAATTCACTAACAAAGGGTCCTGGTTTATTTTTAGTAATCACTTTTGAACCTTACCGTGTAGGTCCTGCCCAGATACTGGAATTTCTATAGTAGATAAGAGCTGGGATTTTTTTTTCATATCCACATTTATTTACACCTTAGTATTCAAAAACCTTTAGTGCTCCGCTAACAGCTAGGTTCTTTACATTGGCCTCTGAAAATGACATGGAAACAATGGAGACAGACTTCCTCTGGCCAACCTACAATTAATTGCTTCTTCCTTACACTGGGGTGGGGGATAAAAACCTCAGGTTGCATTTACCATGTTTTCCTACTCTAAAGATACGATTATATTTAAACTAACTGATCACCCCTAGGAAAGATCTACTCCCTAATCAACATAGAAAGTTTTAGAACTCTAGTCAGGAGAGCCCAGAGGCAAGCAGGCTCAGCAGCAGTCCGGAGTCCCTGCCTCCCTCCTTGCAGGCAGCCTACCTGCTAAAGGCTTCAGGCTTCCTCTGTAAACTGAAATAATACCTATCACGCACACCTGTTACGGGGATTAAATAGGATTAGTGTTTAATACACCATAAATCACATCTGTTCTGAAACCGGCATCACCATGTATTATAGCTGGGTTACATATTATATAACTATTAATAAATTACTGCTACATAGAAGGATCCATTTCAGGGCCTGGGGAGACAGCTCAGAGGGGAAAGTGCTCCCTGCTGGTACTGAGGACCTGTGTTTGGAGCCACAGAGCTCACAAAAAAACGCTGGTTCAGGTACCTGGGCTGTAACCACAGCACTGTGAAGGGGGAGGGATGGTGGCAGACACTTCCTGGGGCTCTAGCTGCCATGATGCACTGTGCGGTCAAGGAGAGACTCTGCTTCAAAAATGAAGACGGAGGGTGATAAAGCGAGACACCTGGTGTTGATCTATAGCCTCCACATGTGTACAAACAGGTGAGTGTACTATATACACATGTGCACACACAACCATGCACCACACACACACACACACACACACACACACACACACACAGAGGAAGCATATTCCACAAATGATGCGCACCATTTAAAAGCTGTGTTTTCTGTGCTGGTTTAGCAGCCGTTGTGAAGTAGAGAGCTCGCCTTTGCCTTCTGCTTTCCCGAAGCCCAGTCCGGAAGAACACGGATTGCCAGGGGTCGAGAGCAGCAGGAGGAGATCACCCTCTGAGAGAAGACACATGTTGGCTTGCCTGTTTGCTCAGACAGATGTCCAGTTTACATTCCTGTGCTCCTGAGGAGTGCAGAGACAGCCAGCCTGTGTTTCCTTTGATAGTGACAGTAACCTTTGCCATAAATACAGCCTCGGCAGCCAGACGGGGCAGGAAGCAGCCGGTACTTACGCAGGTGATTGACAGCCCAAGGCCTGTGCACCACATGCACCCCTAAACATGCATGGGTTTGTCATCAGAGAAAAGCTTTTTTTTGGGGGGGGGGACTGAAACACCTTCTCAAGGCCATTGTTAATTCAATGAAACAAAAGCATTGGTGCTACCTGAATTTAATTTAAAAAAAAAAAGAAAAAAGAAAAACGGCAAAACTGAGGGAAGTTGGGGAAATTAGTGGCCTGCTCCTGGATTCTCTCTCTGATGATTGTGACATTTGGAATGTTTCGGGGGTTTTGTTTGTTTGAAGACACAACTTTCACTAGCATTCCACTCCCACACATAAACCTCATCAGACGACAGACAAGCCAATGGTTTTGTTTTTTTGGTTTTTGTTTTTTGAGGAGCGCTTCGCGGATTTGCGTGTCATCCTCACGCAGGGACCATGCTAATCTCCTCTGTATCGTTCCAATTTTAGTGTATGTGCTGCCGAAGCGAGACTTCTTCTTTTTTTTTTCTTTTTTCTTTTTTTTTTTTGCAGTTGAAGTAGCATCCGTGCTCCCCTCATAAAACTGTGTGGTGGCGGCAGGGTGTAAATTGGCTTCCCGCTGGCTGCTAAAACCCCCCGGGACAAACTATGAGTCTCAGAGAGGGTGGTGCCTTGCACCAGGACTTCAGGAGCACTGTCACTGAGCAATGGGGAGCACAGTCCACTGAGTCAATCAGTACCTCTCCAGGTATGTGAGTGCTCTTCCGTCCTCCTCAGAGAGCCTGCCAAATCCAGTCTCGCGTCATGTAGATTCTAAAAAGACTGGGTGGTTTCGCTTTATCCATTCTAGACTCTGAAAACTGAAAAATATTTCTGAAATATTAAAATGTATGTCCAGCAAGCCACAAAAAATCAATGGTAGGTTATCCAAACTGACCAGCAGTCAACATAGAGAAAATATCTCTCTATTTTAGGGTTGTTGTGTTTTCGTCCCAGAGAAGAGGGGTGCAGAAATACCAATGAGGGGGCCCCCACACACACACCCTGCTTCAGTCACAGGGTAACAAGTTAGAGGAAAAGTTCTAGGCGGCTTCACTGAGGTTCCATTCCGTCCCGATGTCCCTTTCTCATGCAGATGTTTTGCAGACTGATAAGACCGCCATTTGCCCAGCAGTGTCCAGGAGGCTGGAGCAGGAAGCTGGCAAATCAAGGCTGGCCTGAGCTATGTAGTAAGACCCTGTCTTAAACAGAGAAAAGTTTGAAATGGAGAAGGAAAGGAAAAAGCGATCTCTTTTTTACTTTTTGCTCACACAAAGTGAAAGCTGAGCAGAACAGTCCTTGGGAATGACTTTGCAATGGGTCCATTTTGCACGGTAGATTGTATAGTGTGGGAAGGAGTTAGATTCAATATTCAAATTTGAAGTTTTCAGATTCATTTACATTGAAACAAGTTTGACCTGGTAATTGTTAAAACTGTCCTGAAATTCTCTGATTATTTAGGGGGTTGTATGTATTTATGTGTGTGTGTGTGTGTGTGTGTGTGGTGTGTGTGTGTGTGTGATGCTGGGAGCTATGCCCTGGGTCTGGTAAGCGGTTTAATAGTGAACTATATCTCCAGCTCTTTGACCTGGTGGTTAGCTAAGCCTCATTTAAGTTTATGACATCACCAACATCTTCACTCCTTCACTTATAAGCTTGTCCGTGTTTCTAGAAATATGGCGGGGATGGGAATTTTGGGTGCTGTAGGAAGCATAATTCCCCCTAGGCTGGCATTGAAGGCTCTCTAGAAACATCCTAATTGGCCCTCTCCTTCTAGGCTGGTCCATGTAGCTTCCTAGAGGACCCATTATGTCAGGTACAGAACAGAAAAGAGGCCCTCAGGACAGGACCCTACAGAGGCACTTGTCTGTTCCTGCCTGCCTAGAGCAGAGAGGACATATGGCAGAGACAAGTTACACAAACTGCCCACTCCAAGAGCTCTCTCTCTCTCTCTCTCTCTCTCTCTCTCTCTCTCTCTCTCTCTCTCTCTCTCTTCTCTCTCTCTCTGTCTCCCCCAACATCCCCTTTCTCTCCATCCTCTCTAACAGAATGCGGCTTTATCCTGGGACTGGAAGATGTTTTATCATTTCGTCCTCAGGAGGAGGAACCTAGTACTGAACCCTCAGCACCACTGCACAGGAGTGGGTGAACACTTCCGCTGATGTCCCAGAAGGTTTTCCTCTCTGATGCAAGCAAGGCCCTCCTCTTCTATGATGTCCACCCTTTCAGTGTTAGGATGGGAAGGCGAGAGGTGCAGTAGCCGTCTGTGACCGTGAGGGAAAATCGCCGGAACTGCTAAGCCTCACACCTGAGCAAAAAGCAAACCCATCTTTCCCCACTGATATTCATGAAGAATTCTGTTGCTTGCACCCAGCTGCATTCCCCCACTGAAGCAAACATCATGGGAATGACCTGAACAGGGTCCCTGAGAATCTCATTCTGTTCCATGAGAGATATGTGGTCAAAATTTCTAGCCAATTTACTGACTTATCAGACATGTCTAGAGACACTGACCCTTGACCTAAATTCTGCGAGTACTAAGAAGGAAGCTAATTCTCTTTCAAGAGAAGAAAAACCCTGTAATTTATTAAGGAGCAACCCAGCATTCTTTGATGGTCGGTCAAGGGTCTAAAGCCTCCAGGAATATCATTAACTGTGATGTGGGATGGGAGAGATGGCTCCGTGGGTCTGCGTACTGGCTCCTCTTGCAAATGGTCTAGGTTTGATTTGAAGCACCAACATGGTGGCTCTCAGTCATTTGTAACCCCCTTTCTGACGGATCCAATGCTCTCTTCTGACCCCCATAGGCACTTCACTCGGGCGGTACACAGACACACATGCAGTAAAAAGCACCATACACATAAAATAAAATTAAAAATAATGATGCAGAAATTTGTTAGAGAGTAAAGAGTCTCGCTAGAGATCTGTGGAAACACATCTCAGTGACAGAGTATCATTTTGGGGTAATCATTTCTTTTATTCTCCTCCCAACGCCATTTCCATAAGAGAACAGTATTTTTACTGAACTTTATGTAGTCTATTTTCTTTATTTCTAATTTTGACAGTGCATTTTAAATATTACCTTAGTGAGGACTGAGTCAACTGGGATAGGTCGGTAATATACCTCTAACTCAAACAGGCAGGATCATCTATGAAACAGGAGACAAAGCCTGGAGACTAGGAACTTCAGCCCAGACCCTGGGATGCACTGGGAATCTCAGCCCAGACACAGAGATCCACCCACAGATCCAGTCTTCACAAGCTCCTCCGAGTTTAGCAATTTTCTTTGCTTCCTTAGGACCCAAATGTTCTCTGGTAACTATGGAGATAGTTAGTACCACCTGAGTTTAGTTTGTAAAGATTGAAACATTTGATATGTCTAAAGCGCTAATGACAGGACCAAATGCGGGAGTCCTTGATATTGATAAATGTAGCTGCCACTAGTACCTCTTTTCCAAATAGGGTCATGGGAACTCATAAATAAGTCAATTCACTACTTGGGAGGCAGAGACAGGAGGATCTCTGAGTTCTGAGTTCTAGGCCAGCCTGATCTAAAGAGCAAATCCAGGAAAGTCAGGGGTACATAGAGAAACCTTATACTGAAGAACTGAGAAAGAAAGAAAGAAAGAAAGAAAGAAAGAAAGAAAGAAAGGAAGGAAGGAAGGAAGGAAGGAAGGAAGGAAGGAAGGAAGGAAGAAAGAAAGAAAGAAAGAAAGAAAGAAAGAAAGGGAGAGGGAGGAAGGAAGGAAGGAAGGAAGGAAGGAAGGAAGGAAGGGAGGGAGGGAGGGAGGGAGGGAGGGAGGGAGGGAGGGAGGGAGGGAGGGAGGGAGGGAGGAAGGAAGGAAGGAAGGAAGGAAGGAAGGAAGGAAGGAAGGAAGGAAGGAAGGAAACAACTTGGTGGCGATACAGAGTCCGACCGGGTTCTGAAATAATGTTCAGCACATTATAAACAAATGGTTTTTGCTATTGTTTCAACTTCCTCTACCGTATGAGAGCTTACGGTATTCTCGTTGCCCCCTTCTTTATCAACATTTGCCACCACCCCACACCTCCTTTCTTTTGTTCAAGTGTCCACTATCCCCAGGATGGATGGCCGTGTGTTTTCCTGGGAGAAGAGAGAAAACCCTAGTCTCAGTCCCAACAGTCACCCCGCAGACATTCTGAGCTAGTCAAGCCCCTTCTTTCCCTACCAGCGGCTGGTATGTCGTGCGCATGTCATGCAACTGACACCAAAGAAAATTGAGCGAACATCCGCGACGAGTGGGGAGTGCTTCTGGAAGAAGTTTTCCTTGCTGATCACGAAGGACACAAAGTCCGTTTTCTCCTGGCTGCGGTTGCATCTGGAAAATGTATGAATTGCTGTGCCATCTGGCTACCAGGAGCAGGGGCGACAGCAGACGAGCCATTTGAAGGCATTCAAAAGGAATAGCCCGGGGCTCTTATGACATCACTGAGTCCCTGAATCAACCCACTGAACTCGGCTTCCACGTTTCCCACTTCTCAGATAATAAATCCTCTTCACTCTGGATTTTGGGACTGAGTTTTCTGTTATTGGGAGCCAAGAAATACTCTAGCTGATACATCTAGTTATAGAAGATACATTGCCTCCCACCAGGGTGCAAACTGAGCTAAATAAGATCACAGAAAATGAAAGCAGTCTTCTCCTCTTTTGTTTTCTTACATTATAACGAACCTATGCATTTTATTGATGAAAAACAATCTAAAAATAGTGATTAAGAGAAATTAAGTGTATGCTAAATGAGAAATTGTACTATTTCCACAAGTTTCCTGTGAGTCTGAAACTATTAGAAAATTAAAATTTCCTTACATAATAGGGGTTTTAAATGACAGTACACAGAACTAAGAACATGGGAGTTTTAAATGTGCAATTAATTTACATAGTAATATTTTACATGTGAACAAAAAAAAATGAGACAAATCCCTGGCAGAGTTGTTTCAGAGCCGCCCAGCCCCAAAGAGCTCAGGCATGTCCTAAAGCCACGAAGGGGAGCAAGAATCACGGTGGCCATTGGGCAGCAAGAAAAAGAGCCATGTAAGAGAGGTGCGGTGACCTGCGGGAGGTGGTGCTCTAATCAGTGGCAAAACCAAGCATAGCCCTGACCTCACATGGAGGCAGCTTGACTTGTTCCTCCCTACCCCCTCCGGACAGGGCAGGCCACATTTGCAAAGACTCCTGGAGAAAGGAATTTTCAGTGTGGTGGAAACCCGCCAGTCTGGTCCCAGAGTACTCATTCAAATATATGAGGGGAAGAGTTTGATTTTTTTTAATTAAAAAAACAACTGGAAAATCAATTTATTGAACAAATAATTATTGATACTCTAAAGATCCCCAAACACCAGTGGTAACCAAGGTCAACCTGTAGTACCCTTCATTTCAATGCAAAGTGGAGGTCCTTTCCACACACTGATTATTCTTTTGAAAAACTAGTCTCATGTATTAGAATAAATTTATACCCAATGTGCAAAAGTTATCTCCGCTGATTTTCAGAGTTGCTTACATGTGAAATATTCTTGTGAAAGAAATCAGTTTGCATTTCTGCACATAAATTCCATGATACGATAAGTATTCTACCTGAGCGGTATGTCTGCAAGCCCAAAGGACAGGTGTCATACTTGAATGCAAAGACTGAGGCAGGAGGATTGCAGTATCAGAGTCAGGCTGAGCTTACGTGACACTCTTTGAAGAATATGGAAGTCAGATTTTTGTCACCGCTTGGCTTAATGTCTTCCAGAGGTGCACTTGGACTCAGAATGGACTCTGTGCGCACGCCTGGCCAGGCTCTCAGCTTCTGTCCCTTTCTCTCATCCCTATTGTCCTATCCCATCACAAGCCACATTGTCAGTTTCAGCCAGGACAGAGTGCGCCTGTCTTCAACCTTCCCCCTCCACTTTCCCGGACCTGTGACGTCCATCCAGAGATTTAACACAGATGCTTCCCTCTCTTTATGAAGTGGGATTCATAAGGACAGGAAATGCAATGGTGTTTCCCTAAGCATAGGGGAAGAGGCGTTGCTTTCTACTAGGTTCAGAGTTTTAGTTGGGATGAGAAGAATTCCAGAGCCAGATGAAGATGGAAATGGCACAGCATGTAGATGTGGATAATGTCGCTGGACTCTGCTCTTGAGAATGGTCAGAATGGTAGAGTTTATGATGTAAATTTATTTTACAAAACAAAATGAAAAGGGCAAAGAGCTATTTCTGCTAAGAAACACTAGCACCTTGGAGTATGTGAATAGCAGATGTGAGAAAGACCTATCCTAGAGGCAGAACCGGAAGGTTTATATATAATTGGGGAGACAAGAAAGAAGAAAGGAAGGCGAAAACAAGATTTAAGGGTGACTTCAAGGGTGGGGGAGATGGCTCAGCAGTTAAGGGCACTGGCTGCTTTTCCAGAGGACCAGGGTTCAACTCCCAGCTCATAACTGTATGTAACTCCACTCTCGTAGGATCTGATACCCTCTTCTGGTTTCTGTGGACAGCAGGCACACATGTGACACATGTCACACACAGACAAGCATGTAGATGAAACAGAAGAAATGATTTTGGAAACTTTATTTTAGCAAGGTGTTAGGTGGTAGTATCATTCACAGAACGAAGACTAGCCATCACGGGAAAGAATAGGTAGACGTCTAGGATCTGTGTGGACATGAATATGAGGTGCATAAAAGCCAGAGCCTTGCACGGGTGTCCAACTGACAGTCAACTATCGAGGCTGGGTATCCTAAGGAAGGCAGCCCAGGGGAACTGAATCTGAAAATTCATAAACATACAAAGTCAACGAAGACAGCCTTGAGGAAGGAAAACAGCCTTGGGAATCATACACAACTTGAAAGTTTGGATCACATCTTATAATATAAGAAAGCAGACTATGTGCACAAAACATTTAATCTCCCTTTTATAAGCAAGAGAAAGCTGGGCTAAAAGCAGGGGAAAATAAGAGTCTTCATGAAGACCATCCTGAAGAATTCACTGCCTCTCCAACCCTGGCGAGTGGATGTGTGCAAGGGTTTGTGGGCTCTACTACCTCTCCCACCTCTTCAGGATTTGATTTTTTTAAATTACTGTTCTACTTACGTTAAACTTTCCAACACCCCCCCAAATGCAGGACACATAGAGCAGGTTATCTGTCACCTCTGCAATTGGCGTAGCACTGTGCCCCTCAAAAGAACCTTCAGTATGTGTGACCAGTGAGGGTGTAGTAGTTTGAATGAGAATGGCCTTCGTGGGATCAAGTGTGTGGTCCTCCATTGGTGGTGCGTGTTCTGGAAGTTCATGAGGTGCAGGCTTGCTGGGGGAACTATGTCACAGGGACAGGCTTTGAGAGCAGATAGGTTTGTAGTAGGCTTTAGTAGGCAGAAACCTTGCCTAACCTTACTTCCAGCTTGTTTTCTCTGTTTTGGACTCCCATTTGAAGACATGAGTTCCAGCTCTCGGCTTTCTGCTCTGGCCACCGTGCCTGCTGATTACTGCCACGCCTGCTGGCCGTGCTGGGCCCTTATTCTATTCCAACTGTAAACCCAAATAAACCCTTTTCCCAAAGAGTTGTTTTAGTCACGGTGCTTTATCACAGCAGGGGAAAAGTGACTGAAACAGGAGGCCCACAAGATTGCTCTAGGTCAGGGAATTCCTTGTTCTGAGGGAAATGGTCAGACAAAACGTGGGCTCCCACTCTTTGACTGTTTCAGGAGCGGCATCTGCCTCTTGCCTACACTGCCTAGAAATAAGAAAGCAGTATAAATTATTCCAAGGAAAGGGCAAGTTCGAAGGGCAAATGTCACTTCTTTACTGTAAACTAAAGACGTGTGGCATAATAGGACCTTGAAAGGTTACGCATAAGTTGAGGCTTTATTTAATTAAGAAAGATATTCCTGATTATTATAAAGTCATGGGTGATAAAATTCCTGTCAGTCAATGCACTTTGGGCCTCCTTGTCAAGGGAAACTCAGAAAAGGTCAGCAGGGCTCGTCATTCACTCTCATTCACTCAAAAAGCCGTCATGAGCACCTGTCGTGTAGGTACCCACTGCTAAGACGTACCCTGTGTTCTCAAGTACTCTGCCGGAACTTACAGGGCCTCTGTGCCTCTGGAGGCTACACAGGCCAGAAACAAGCCTCCCTGCAAACCAAAACGGATCAACACAGCAATCTTTTAAGTACAGCAAGGTTAAGAATGGATTTGTAGGTAAAGACTGCATTATTTGGTACCTGGAAGTTTTCTCCCAGCGTGAGGATGATGGTGAGGTCATATGTCACAAGGGCATTGAAATGTCTAGAGAAGGAAGTGGGCTTTTGGTGATGGGAGCGAATGTGGAGAGCAGGCACAGGAGGTTCAGCACTGGGCAGGGTGTGGAGAGAGTGCCAGGGTAATGGGGGACACTAGCCATGTGCCAGTCGCTGCTTCAGGAACAACGCGGTGGCCTGGCAACTTCATAGCAGTTCATCAAGGCAAGTTTATTCTCGTCTCAACTTCTTCTTATACCCTCCAAGAGAAATTATTTTAGGATTTTGTGTTCAATTAGTTCCAGGTCTTATGTGTATTAGTACATTTCTTTCTTTCTTTTTTTCTTTCTCCCTCCCTCCTTTCCTCCCTCCCTCCTTTCCTCCCTCCCTCCTTTCCTCCCTCCCTCCTTCTTTCTCTCTCTCCCTCCCTCCCTCTCTTCCTTCCTTCCTTCCTCCCTTCCTTCCTTTATTTCTTTCTTTCTCCCTTTCTTTCTTTTTTTAGAGATAGGGTTTTTCTAAGTAATCCCAGCTGTCCTGGAACTCACTTTGTAGACCAGGCTGGCCTCAAACTCACCACAGAGATCTGCCTGTCTCTTTCTCCCGAGTGCTGGGATTAAAGGCAAGCACCACCTGGCTAAGATATTTCTTATTACAAGTTGGAGACTCATGTATTTCCCTTTAACTGTAAGAAACAAATATACCTGGTCTGCTCTACTCCCCCCAGTCATGCCTGCCTTTTACACGGATGCTGGAGGTTTACGTGTGTGTCCTCCTACTTACATATCAAGTGCTCTTACACACTGAGCCATTTCCCTATGTATGTCCCTGTTTTAAAGTTGTGGTGACTTCAGTGAGAAACGTCCTCTATAGTCTCAGGCTTTTGAGAACTTGCTCCTCAGTTGGTGACCTTGTTTGGGGAGGTGCAGCCTTGCTGGAGAAAGTATGTCACTTGGGCAGGCTTTGAGGGTTTATGTCCTTACCCCACTTCCATTTCTGGACCCGCTTCAGGTTTGCAGTTGAGATCCTGCCTCGCTTGCCACGGTGGACTCTTCCTCAGAAACATGGCTCAAAATTAACTCACGGCTTTTGTTGTTGCCATTGTTGCTTTGTTTGTTTTGGTTTTTTGTTTATTTCAGTTTTTGTTTTGATCACAGCAACGAAAAGGTAACTAAGGCAAAGGTGTAGCCCAGACTAGTCTCAAACTTAGAATTCTTTTGCCTCTTGAGCATATCATACCAGGTTCTCGGTCACAATCTATTGTTGGTTGATTTTGGAGTTCTCCAGGCATGGATGGAGAAAAATGGTTGCAATTTCTTTTTCACCATGAGACATATTTCCTATGAATCAAGGAAGCATTTCATGCCTGACCTATGGACCCAGAGACCCAATTGCTATATACCCACCCCTCCACACACCCCCAGGCTACCCCCCCACCCTACCCACTCCTGCAAAGAGCCTGGAAGTGTCACCACCCTCAGACAAATAACAGCAAAAGTTGATGTCATTCTCATGCACTCAGAAGAAAACCTGAGTAGGAGGTCTCTAGGCTGCAGCCGCCAAAACAAAGCCACTGTGCCTGTGGATGTGTGAGTTTTCTAATAAGAATTGTCACGTGCTCGTTACTGCAAAAGAAATGCCTTTTTGCTGCTTTTTTGCTCCTGATTAAGAAGAAAGCAAAACTGCAACACAATTCTTAAACAAATTTTAAATGGTATCGTCATTGTTAAGGCTTTTTACTTTTTTTTTTTACAGTTTAGTTCATCACTGCAGGCAAATCAGTTTTTCATTCATAAATTCTCTGATTGTCAAAACAATGTACATGATCATTTATCGTAATGTAATGTATCTTAGAGAGCAATCATAACAGAAAGAAGACTCTCTCACGTAAAGGACGGCCTATTTTGATGTATTTTAAAGGCAAACCTTGATTGGCTAGTCACTAATTTGTTGCTATGAGCAACATGATATTTTATTTTAGAAACCTTCAAGATTCTATTTACTCCGCAGTGTTTTATCTAAACTCCTAAGCTGCTTCTCGTCTCTCGCTCTCCCTATCTCTCTCCTCTTTGATATTTGAAGTTTTCCACTTAGGACATTTTAAGCATTTTTTTTCCTATAAACTTTACTTTGAATTTTTAAATGACTCATAATATTCACAAATCATAGCAGAATACATAGGTTATAACAAACAGAATGCCTAGAGGTAAACATGACGTGTACTCCGGCTGACTTACCGTGAGAGACGGTAGTTAAGGGTGGGGTCTCAGATTCAAAGGCCATTGTGAGAAAACCCACAGAGTGGATGACTGAAACTCACACAACTTTATTGGCTTGCAAGCTCTAGGAGCCAGGAAGTCAAAAACCAAGATGGTAGCAAAGTACTCTTCAAAGGCCATAGGCAGGGATCTTCAACTACCTCCTCCAGATTCCGATTCCTGGAGGTCCTTGACCTTGCATGGTTTGCTGACTTCTCCACAACCTTCTCCCTATATACCCAGGTGCCTCTTCTCTCCTTTTATGCTCCAGGAATATTAATCCAATGTTACTTTTTTAAAAAAAATATTTAATTTTATTTCATGTGCATTGGTGTGAGGATGTCACTCAGAACCCCTGGAACAGGAGTTACAGACAGTTGTGAGCTGCCATGTGGGTGCTGGAAATTGAACCTGGGTCCTCTGGAAGACCAGTCGGTGCTCTTAGCCACTGAGCCATCTGTCTAACCCTATTCAATATTAACTTAACTTGATATGTGTCACCTGTGAAGACACTGCCCCACAAGGAATCTTTCCCTTTCTCACTAAGAGCAGCATTGAGCATAGACTCAGTCAGTCCCAGAGTGCAGGCTCATGTGGTTTCTGCTCAGCACAGGAGGCCAACAGAGTGTCAGCCTGTCTGTCACTGGGCCAAACCACCATCCACAGGGTCAGCTTTGCACAGTGCTAGGGCAGGGAAAGGAAAGGATGTCTCTACTGCCAGGAGACCCCGAGGGGAGCCCCCAGCAGGGAAAAGGGCATTTCCCCTCTCCAAAGGAACCAATTAGGAAAGGAGAGTGGAGTTGGTGCTGCCAAAATATGAAAGAATTCTACGTTTCTATTTTTGCGACAGTTTACAAACTGTATGTGACAACACCTCCCCAGCTCCCTGCCCCCAAAAAAAGAGAAAAAGAAAGAAAAACAAAAAAGAAAAAAAGAAAAGAATCGAGGGATTTCACCACAGCTTGCACAAACGCAAATCAAAACCACCTAATTGTAGGGCATGGCGAGCATGCCTCTAATCACAGCACTTGGGGGCCACGGCAGTCAGATCTCTGTGAGTTTAAGACCAGCCTACAGAGCTAGTTCCAAGACAATCAGGACTACTCAGATAAACGCTGTCTCATAAAAAGAAGAAAAAAAAAGATAAAGAAGCTGATGTGTTAATTCTAAAATTCATAAAGAGATACAAAGGATCAAGGGTTTTCAGAACAATGTTGGAAATGAGAACACGAAGACTAAATCGCGATTTGAAGACAGTGTAGAAACTGCAGCAGGCACGGTGCGATGCTAGCCAGCAGTAAGCAAACTACCCATGGAGTCATCTGACCCTTGACAGACGCTGAAGTAACTTCAAGACAGAAAATATGGTGTCGGAATAATATGTATTAGACAGAGAACCCTAACCCCCCACCCCCACCACACACACACACACACCTTATGTACAAGCTAACTCAGAATGAATGGGATCTAAACATGAAAGATAAATCATAAAATGTCTTTTTAAGTCAAAGTGAAAACTGTTTGATCTAGGAAAGATGTCTTCCATATCTTTCGAAACAAAAAGCATATGTCCTAAGATGATAAATTGGACATCATCAAAATTTAACTTCCTGCTCCTTGAAAGACACGTTAAGAAAATGAAAAAGGAAGTTGTCGTCTAGGAGAAAATGTGGCAAACATATCTGACAAAGACCTATGTGCAGGAATTATTTTAAAATTCCTGTAACTCAATTATAAGAAGGCAAGGTATCTAATCTTGGAAACTAAGCAAAAGGTGTAGAAACTCACAAAAGGAAAATTGTATGAAGCATTATTAGGCATGAGGAATATGCAAATTAAACCCACCATTAGCATCGCTAACATTTGAAAAGTCTGATAATATAAAGGTTTGGTCTGAATTCTGAATACAGGACAAGGAGAATTCTCATAGATTGCTGATAGGAAAGTAAAAACTCGTATAACCATTTCAATAGAGTTTAGCAACTTTTTAAAATGTTAAATATACATTTATTCTACTACTCAGAGATCCTACCTTTGGGTATTTATCTAAGAGAATAAAAACCGGTGTCACACGCATGTGATGCATTTGTAAAGGTACTTTTAATAGCGAAAACCTGGAAGTGGTTCAAGTGTTCCACAGCAGATGAATAGAGAAACACCGTGGTGCCGGGCGGTGGTGGTGCACACCTTTAATCCCAGCACTTGGGAGGCAGAGGCAGGTGGATCTCTGTGAGTTCAAGGCCAGCCTGGTCTACAGAGAGAGTTCCAGGACAGCTAGGACTACACAGAAAAACCCTGTCTTGAGAATGGGGCAGGGGAGAGACATTGTGACATATCCGTAAAATAGAATGCTATTTAGCATTATAAAAGAACATTCTATTGGTAATTTCACATTGCAAGTAAATCTCAGCAATGAAATGCTTAGTGAAATTCAATAAGACACTAAAAAGGTCTACCTAGTGTTTGAGAAAAGGGCCCTAGCAATGGTTACCCGAGCCTTGCAGGGGTAGGGAAACTGGGTAGGAAAGGCTATAGAAACATGATGAAAATACTTTGCTTTGATTGTACTGGTGATAATAAAAAATATATAGATTGATAGATAGACTATGATTAACTAGACAACACTCTTAAAATGGATTCATTTTAATTGTGTGTGAATGACACAAAAATGAATGCATTTTAGGAGTGTTGTTCTATTAATTAGAATCAATACATACCATGCAATCCTTCTCTCTAATTAACTGTGTGTAAAGGACACTTCCTTCAAGTTGCTGTTTTCACAACACGGTTAATTCATGACAGTACTCCCATGCAAGGAAGGAAGAGGTCGCTCCTTCAGTGCCTTGTGGAGCCCATCTCTTCGGCCAGTGTGCTCCTGGCCAATGTGACTTCTACATTTGAAATACTTTTAAGAATATCACTTTAGGGCTGGAGAGATGGCTCAGAGGTTAAGAGCATTGCCTGCTCTTCCAAAGGTCCTGAGTTCAATTCCCAGCAACCACATGGTGGCTCACAACCATCTGTAATGGGGTCTGGTGCCCTCTTCTGGCCTGCAGGCATACACACAGACAGAATATTGTATTCATAATAAATAAATAAATATTTAAAAAAAAAAGAATATCACTTTAAATAGCTTTTATTATATTTAGGTATGACCCTTTTATCCCTAATCTCTCCAAGACCTTTATCATAAAGGGGTGTTGAATTTTGTCAAATGCTTTTTCAGCATCTAATGAAATGATCATATGGTTTTTTTCATTCAGTTTATTTATATGGTGGATTGCATTGATAGATTTGCGTATGTTGAACCAGCCCTGCATCTCTGGGATGAAGCCTACTTGATCTTAATGGATAATTTTTCTAATGTGTTCTTGGATTCGGTTTGCCAGTATTTTATTGAGAATTTTTGCATCGATGTTCATGAGTGATATAGGCCTGTAATTCTCTTTTTTGGTTGGGTATTTGTGTGGTTTTGGTATCAGGGTAACTGTAGCTTTATAAAAGGAGTTTGGCAATGACTCTTCTGTTTCTATATTGTGAAATACATTAAGGAGTATAGGTATTAGCTCTTCTTGGAAGTTCTGGTAGAATTCTGCATTGAAACCATCTGATCCTGGCCTTTTTTTGGAAGGAAGGGAAATGGGAGGCGGTGGCGGGCAGTGGCGGGGAAGAGGCAGAAATCTTTAAGAAATAAAAAAAAAAAAAAAGAATATCGCTTTATCCTAGCTAGCTCAAAAGTAGAATCATCACACAGATAGCGTAAGCAAGTTACTCAAACAACTTACCTGGACCCAAACATCATGCAATCCAGTGAACAACTGTCCAGCTAGCACCTCCATTCTGAAGCCAGGGAGCTTCGCCAAGACCTTGGCATTTCCACTATCAATTACAATTTTACTCACTTATCTACCACACAGAAAAAAAACAAAAAGTGAACAAATGAGAAAAAAGAAAAAACAGAACAGACTATAAAAGACTTGGAGTCAGAGAAGAGAAATCAGCTTTCTATCTTCTAGCATTTCCATGACTCACGTCCTTCTACCCCCCCCCCATCCCATCCTTTCTCATCACCTGACGCCTCATGCACTCTCATGTGAGGCCCTCAACCTATATAAAAGTGTGTAAGTTAAGGCAGCGTGCTATAGGGTTTATAAAAGAGACCAATAGGCGGTTATTGAAATCTCTGATGCAAACGTTATGTAGAAACTGTATATAATTTAACACAGATTACAGCAGACTTTGTATTTGTCATTAAATGATAACACTGATTAACAACATGACACTAAGGTGAGTTTTGAGGCATGCTATGTCCAAGGGCTCACTACATACAGTAGCACAAACTAAGTGCCTTAAAGCAACAGCACATTGGTCTCTCAGTTCTGAAAGGGGGGGTTGTCAAGGCCCTGGCCCCCTAAAAGATTCAGGAAATATTTTCTCCTGAATCCTGGTAGCTACAGTTTTTGGATTTCCTTGCTTTGAAACGGCCTCACTGTAACCTCTGCCTTTGTTCTCGTGACCTCCGTCCTGCCTGAGTCCAACTTCACCTGGCCATCACCTCTTAACAACATCACTCACACAGAAGTAGGGCCTGCCCTCTTTCACCGTGATCTCATCTTAACTAATTATATCTGCGATGACTCTTGCCAGATCAGGTAGGGTAGCAGGGATGAGGACATCAGTGTATCTTTTCAAAGGAATTGGTGATACAATTTAAACCATGGCAGGGGTAAACAATGTTGAACCCACGCCTTATTTTATAGTACAAGAGAATCCAAGCCCAACCTTTACTGAACAAAAGGAAGGTTATGAATCTATGTCTCCACTAGTTTAGTCAGCCATTTCTCTGCTCATTAATTTACAGACTACCTGTGTGTTCTAACCTGGACAATTAGGCTACAAAGATGAAATTTGTTGTTGTTTTCTTTTATAAAAAAAAAAAGAAAAGAAACTGGTTAGCACTTTTCTGTAAGGTTCTGCCATCTGCAGTTTTTTTTTAAATTTATTTATTGTATATATAGTGTTCTGGGCACCAGATCTCATTACAGATGGGTGGGAGCCATCATGTGATTTCTGGGAATTGAACTCAGGACCTCCAGAACAGTAGTTAGTGCTCTTAACCTCTGAGCCATCTCTCCGGCCCTGTTGTTGTTGTTTCTAAGACAATATTTCTCTGTAGCTTTGGTGCCTGACCTGGAACTAGCTCTTGTAGACCAGGCTGACCTCGAACTCACAGAGATCCACCTGCCTCTGCCTCCCCAGTGCTGGGATTAATACCGTGCGCTACCACCACCCGGCTCCAAAAATGAATTTTTAAAAAGCCAGCTGATGTAGAACTTGGCCTCATCAAAGGAAGAGAAGCAGCAAACACTAAAACACCTCCTGGCCATCATACAAATGTTTCCAAAGTTCAAAGGTGGCAGAGAGAAGAAATATATCCAACTGTTTCTGGAAGGTAGAGGTGGTATTCGAGATAGGGCCTCCAGAAGGGGCACTGTCTCTGGAGTAAAGACAGGGTCAAGGGTTAGAATAGATTACTTCTTTTCCAAGTGAAGGACACGACTGAAGACCGGAAGGTTTAAGAGGAAAACCAGAACTGGGGAAAAGAGATCTCTACAATTACTTTACAGCATGAAGTATAGAGGAGAGTAGGGAAATGCCACTTAAAGATTCAGAATCTTCACTTAAGCTCCTCTTTCGTACACACAAATAGGTTTCAGTCTGCTTTACAGGAACAGAGACTCTATATTGAACTGGAAATTAAATGATTGATAAAACGGTACAGACGACTAAGTAGACGCTAAGGTCTCAGCTAAGACTCAAAGTGAAGCTGTGTGATTTGGTCACTTGATATAACACGTATTTGGCTGGAAGACCCCCACCCTTTCTAGCTCCCCCAACACTTTTTATCTTTATCTGTTTTTTAAAATTGTACATGTATGTGCGTGTGTGTGCGTGTGTAAGTAGAGCTGTACACTCCTTTTCACACGTGCAGAGGGCAGGGGACAATGACAGGTGTCCTGCTTTATTACCCTTTCTTATTCTCTTCAGACAGGGTACGGCTAACCTTCAGTCTCCACTAAACTCAATGCTGGGAGAAAGAAGGCGGAGTCACCAGACGCCATGTAGCCGCCAGAGGGAAAGGACACAAGCTGCCTGCCGAACCTTGCCAGTAAGCCATAGCCACATGGCGATACACAGATCAAGAGAAATGGGTTAATTTAAGATGTGAGCTAGTTAGAAATACACTTAAGCTATTGGTCAAACAGTATTTCAAATAATATGGTTTCTGTGTGATTATTTCGGGAATCTGGGCTGCTGGGAAGTGCACAAGTGGCCTCCCTACAACATCCCCCTCTTTTCCTATCCCTTCCCCCAATAAAAAATTCTTCAGGTGTGAGCCCTGTCACAGGATGACTTTCTCTTGTGTGCTCGTAGTTTTTTTTTTTTAAATTATAACAGTTAGTATATAGAATAATGGGTTTTATTATGATATTTTCATTCATGTATATTTTGTAGTTTGCTCATTTTTTACACAGCCCCATGGCCTCTCATGTCCCCCACACACCTGTCCACTCTTGCTGGGCCTTTTCTTTCCCAAAGCAGCACCCTCACTAGATTCTGAATATAATAGAACACATTCAATATTTGTATTTGTTTTGCTCACAGATTTTAATTGGTCAGAACATAACAAAAATTCATCCCCATACAAGAGTCATTGTGTCTAGGGGTAAACTAAGGCAGCTTTTCCTGATGACTCTTCTGAGAAGAGAAGCAATGATTGGTACCCATGGAGCTAGGGAACCCCTGTGACGAGTGTGTAGATGAAAGTGGGGATCCAGGATGCTAGAGTGGCTGGGCATGGCCATCCAGACTCAGGAATCGTTTCTCTCCCCTACCAATGTTCTTCAGAGATGTTCATGGTTGGGTCGACTCCACCACAGGAATTCCATTAGCAACGCAAAGCACATATCTTTAAAAAGTCAGAAAATTGGAGCTTGTCAGTGCTAGAAACGCCCAGATAAAGTGAGCAGCTAAATCCCGCTTTTCCAAAGCAGCTCCAGCCAAGTGTGAACCTCCATTGTCAGGGGAAATTGTACATGGAGGTCAGAGTGCTGTACCTTGTAGCCCCATGTCCACATGTAAAACTGCCTGGGTCCCCCACCCAACAGGGCTGTTCTTGACTGTGAAGGAGAAGGCTTGCTGAGCTCAGCTCTGAGCTCATGGCTTCCAGAAGAAAAAGAAAGAGCAAGAGAAAACTCAGTCATGACATAAACATAGATAGATAGATAGATAGATAGATAGATAGATAGATAGATAGATATAGATAGATATAGATAGATAATAGATAATAGATGATTCTCATCATATATCCATGTATCCTTTTTTTCTTTTTTTAAAAAATATGTTTTATGGCTTATTTAACTTTATTTTATGTGCATTGGTGTGAAGGTGTCAGATCCCCTGCAACTGGATCTTCAGACAGTTGTGAGCTGCCATGTGGGTGCTGGGAATCAAACCCAGATCCTCTAGAAGAGTAGTCAGTACTCTTAACCACTGAGCCATCTCTCCAGCCCTCCATGTATCCTTTCATGAAAAATAAGATAAAGTATTAGGTTCTCCCTGTTGCTAACTGAGAGGAAGAACGTGTGCGCAGTGACTTAAAGGCTCCAGTGTCTCCATTCCTCTGTTTTCACTTACAGCCTTCAGCCTCACACAGAATCCGTGTGTGGACTCGGCTGACCCATAAGCATTTTAAGAGACATCCAAGGGAATTCATTAACCACTGTTTCACTTCTAAAGTACATCCTGATGGGATCTGCCTAAAATTCTCCAGAAGCCACCACGTCCAAATCTTTTCTTCTTTTTCAAGGTTTGTTTATTTTAAGTTCATTGGTGTTTTGATTGTATATCTGTGTGAGGGTGTCAAAAGATTCCCTAGAATTGGAGTCACAGACAGCTGTGGGCTACCATGTGGGTGCTGAGAATTGAACCCTGATCCTCTGGAAAAGCAGTCAATGCTCTTAACTGCTAAGGCTCTCTCCAGCCCCAAAAGGTTTTCTGTTTGCCTGTTTGTTTGTTTTTATTTGTTTTTTGAGACAGAGTTTCTCTACAGCTTTGGGACCTGTACTGGAACTTGTTCTGGAGACCAGGCTGGCCTTGAACTAATAGAGGTCTCCTGTCTCTGCCTCCCGAGTGCTGGGATTAAAGGTGCATGCCACCAAGTCCTGACACACTCAAGTCCTTCTCACTTTTATTTGCATTCTCTTTGGAACTGTCTGGTTCAGAGCAGAATCAGGAATAAGGTAACTTCTGGTATCTCTATACCTTTTGATGATAAAGTAGTTTTTCATGGGGCCAGAGAGATGACTCAGTGGGTTAAGAGCAGTTACTGCTCTTTCAGAAGACCTAGGTTCAACTCCCAGCACCCACATGGCAGCTAACAACTAACTGTCTGTAACTCCAAGATCTGACACCCTCACACAGACATACATGCGGGCAAAATATCAATGCACATAAATTTTTTTAAAAGTAGTTTTCATATTATTCTATAGTTTTTCTCAGTCTTATGATAAGGTGCTCTAAAATATGTATTTTTTTTACCTTGGTTTTGCATTTTGCAATTAAAACACATTCAAGCCATCTCCACATAGCAATCTTTAGGCTGTAGGAACGCTGGTTTTTAATATCCCCATCATGAACATTAAAATGTAATGTGGCTCTATCAATAATGGGCTTTGATGTCAACAAAACATTTAAAATAATGTTGGTGCTCGATGGCCTCTGAGCTTATTCTCTCACTTCTTTTGCAAAGCGAAACTACTGTATTAACAAATAACACAGTGTGGAAAATCCGCTTCCAAGGACAGCAGTGCAAATGCCATGCCTTGCTTTCAGGTTTGGTCAATTTTTATCTTGAGTATCATAGTTCCAAAGATTAACCAGCCATTTGCTTTGTAAGCTTGAGCACACAGCTCACAGTGGAGCAGAAATCGGCATTTGCGGTTCCTGTATAAAGTGCTATTCAGGGTAGCTCCACAGTCATTAAAACACAGAGTTAGTTTTGTGAATGGCATCGGTGAGCAATCTTTCCGATGTAAAGAAAGCAGTAGGAATAAACTTTAAGTCAAAGGCAAGTTCTTCTGGTCCCTCATCCACAATGTTTATCCCAGTGGGATATGATACAGTCTGTGCAATTGCTATGCTCCATGATAATTATAAAGAGCAATAACATGTGGTATGAATAGAACGTGTAACAAAGACCAGCAGTAGATGGTAAAATAAACCACTGGTTATGTCAAAACTAATAACTTATTTACTCAGGCAGAGTCAGTGAGTTAAGCGGTCAGATGAGCCCCGTGTTTAAGCCTCGCTAATAGTACACATGGCTTTTCTGGTTCATCATTTTCAGCAGTTCCTTCAGAACCATTTTAAGGATTATGTCCAATTGACTAGGTTTCATTAATGGCTTATGTGAGAACATATGTTCATATCTTGGAAGGAGGGTCTAAGACAGTCATGTGAGCAACTGTATTTGCCTATTTGCAGTCTCCAGGAATAGGTAGGGTGTTCTAAGACACCTTGTCACAAACAGCATTCATTGCCGAAGAAAACAGCATCCTTCTTTTGTAGAAATGGAAGCAGCTGCACCATGTGACACCTGAGCATCTTTAAGACATTAAGGATCGCAGTGCGCTTTGAGGGGCTGGCACTTCTCATAGATCTCCGCATTTCACTTTGATCTAATATGCAGATCTTTTCTTCCTATTGGAACCTTTAGATTTTTATTTATAAATACACGGGGGGTGGGGATCCGTTTCAGACATATGCAGCCACTAAATCATGTTCAGTAGTTGAAACAATCCGCGGTCATGTCACGAACTGAGCATCCTCCTTGATTAGAATGCTATTTATTGCCACCAGCTGCACTGCTTAGCTAAGAAAGTTCTTGACACTAGCGATTGCTTTTCAGCCCCATTGCTTCCGGCTGTTCACAGGGGCTTCTATTTCCACACGAAGCCACCCCTCTCAAACTCTTCTGCTCCGCAGAGTCTTCCTGTCACAGTGATGGTGGAGTGTGGTGGGGGAGGGGACAGCAACCCCTCTTGTGTTCTATGATCTCCCCCGGGCTGTAAATCTCCGTGGCTTTGAGATGTGTTGTCTAATAGCACGGGGCCTGCAAGCTGTCAAATGCATACGGGGAACCAACCCAACATACAGTAATGGATTTTTGAAAATTAAGATGTGAATTTAGCTCGTGATCAAAGGATTTTTCAGAGGCACCACGTGTGTCTCAGAAAAGAAGCCTAGGTTACTTGAGCGGTAGGCACTGGGCTCTATTTTAATACATTTTATATCAGGGGAAACTAGACAAAGGTAATTACTCTTCTGTTAAAGGCTATTATTACACGTGCATGAACAGTTAAGGCTGCTGTTATTTTCTCTGCTGCCTGTGCCGATGGCATCCAGACCATCCAAGCAGGAAAGGTGTAGAAATAGGGGTCTCAGCTCATTTCCCATTGCACAGTAAGTCCACTTTGAACGGTAATCTTCCAAACCACGAATGTGCGCACCAACACACCAGCGAGGTCCATTAGCCGTTGACAGGATCTGTGTCCGTATCTTGCGTATGCCAGTGTGAACGTTGGCTCCTGGGTGCTTTTTTTTTTTTTTTTAATACTTCCACACATAATTGGGCTCCCAGAGCCTATGGAGTGAGCAGCCACAGTCAGTGACAGGAGGAGACAACTCTCCGTTAACATGGAAACAGAATTTCCTTGCTCTCCTCCTGAAAAGAAATTCCTTCTAGGTCAAGGTTGAGGCTTTGTGCAGCGTGAGGAGGGCCAGACTATGTGAAAGATACCTTAACCTGTGATCTTGGAGCACTCTCTTGAAGTGGTGTCAGGCCCTCCAGCCTTCATAAGCAGCAAATTTCTTCCCTTGACTAAACAAGAGGACAAGCAGAAAATTGATTTCTAGACATTTCCTTGGAGATAAAGATGGGAAATTAGAGCCTCAATGCTCCTTGTCCAATCAGAATCTTGGACAAAGACAGAGTTCTGTTCAGCCCAGCAACGCAGCTGTTAAGCCCTTGAGATAAAGTCATTGTGTCCCTTCTCAGATGGCACTTCCAGTTCAACCAGGGACCGAGTTTAAACAATATATACAGTTCGGACCTGATGGACAGCAGCTTTCAGCTGGGCTTCACCAACCACTCGTCAGGCAACCAGTGCTATCTGCGTCATGGTAGGGCAGAAATCAAAGCACGATACTGTCACATCTGAATTTCCCTGCTGTCACCTACCGGCTGGGAGGAGCTGACAGGGATGCCTAGTGCTAACTTTATGTTGTGTTGTTTCCATTTTTTTATTTAAAAAATGCATCTTTCTGGGGGGAGGGGGAGGGAAATGGGAGGAGGGGAGGAGGTGGAAATTTTTAATAAAAAAAAAATGCATCTTTGTGTGTGTGACATGTGTAATGGTGCCCATGGAGACCAGAAGAGGGTATAAGATCCCCTGAAACTGGAGCTACAGATGGCTGTGAGCTACCTAATAGGGGTGCTGGGAACCGAACAGGTCCTCTGTAAGTACAGCAAGCGCTCTGAAACACAGAATCACCTCTCCATCCCTGTTGTTTCCCTTTGAAGCCACAGCCGTCATCTACCGGACTGAATCGGAAGGTGAGGAATAACACAAACACATTCACGCTGTGTGTGGAAAAGGGAAGATGTTGAATTAGGAAAGCTTAGGTGTCCACACTCAGGGGTGCTCCTCAGGCCCTCTGTGGAGAACAGGGTAAAGGGCAGATGAGGGCACTGTCCCCCAAATGACACCATCCTCTGCCTGCCATCTGCCAGCAGACAGACACCCCTGGTAACCACTACTGTGATAGCTGGTGTTAACTGCCAACCTGGCAGAATTTAGCACCACACAAGAGATGGTAATCTGGACATGCCCATGGATGTGTGGTGGACAGGTGGGTATCTTGATGTGAGGTGGGAAGACCTGCCCACTGTGGGTAGTACCATCCCCTAGCTGGGACACTGAATTGTCTAAGTGGAGAAAGTGAGCCAAACCACAGAATGCATTCGTCACCTCTGCTTCCTGGTTGTAAATGTGACATGACCAGCTGCTTTAGGTTCTTATGGCCGGCCTGGACTTCCTTCCCTGCTGGTTAGGAAACATCAATTGAGGATCTTAGCAATAAACACTTTTGGTAGAAAAATATACAAGTAAAAGTATGTTCAAGGAGATGGAGAGATGGCTCAGTGATTAACAGCATGTACTGCTCCAGGGCCCACAGCCAGTGGCTCACAGCTGCCAGTAACTCCAACTGTGGGGGATCTAATCCCTCCCCCCCGGACTCCATGGACTTTTGCACTCACACCCCCCCACACACACATACACACATATACACACACATACACATAACTCAAAATCAAATGTATATTTTTAAAAGTTTATTCAAATAAAAAGGTGAATCTGTTTTGGTTTTCTGGCAGTGGTTTGAATTCCATTCTGTGATACCCACCTAATAAGTATTTCCTAAGTGCTTCCCAAAGGCCAGGCACTAAACTGGCTGCTAAACAACTCTAAATTCTCTGTCTCTAATATATTCTCCTTAACTGTAATTGTGATCTACAACAGCATTTTGAGGCACCTATTAAACCGATTACAGGACAATCCACCGTCACTGGCTACGTCATGAGATGGACACTTTTCACTAAGGTCTATGCAATACAATCTGTATAGCATTTCCTAACTGTCTGTGTGATGTGGTTTCCTCAAGAAACATTGTAAAACCCCTCCTCTCTGAAATTCCCGACTGAGTCTGGTTTAGTGATGATAGTAACAAATTTGGAATCACCTAATAGCTATGAGTTCTCCTATTTTTATCAAAGGAAAAAAATTATTGAATGGCTAAATCTAACGTTCAATTCTAAGAAAAGCAATCCTTTGAGTAAATCAATTAATTGATACCCCAGTGTTTTGCCAGGATTTCTCCATTCATTATATCAGATCAGCACAAACATCACTGGATCCGAGTACTAATTACCATTCATCCCAAACGAACCCAAGAGAATGGAATAGCTTGAACCACAAGATTTTATCTTGGCTGCAGGAAAGTAAAATGAGCACTTTAAGCATCTATCCGAAACAGAATTCTGCTGAACAATTCCACGGAACTGAGTCCACATACAACCCACACCCGGACCAGCTCAGCTGCGAGGCTGGCTTTGTTATTTAGTAGCTCTGTGGCTTAAGAACATTGCTACTTGACAATACCTTAGCTGTAAAGTGACAAGAACAGCTTGCCACGTGGAACTGTCCTGAAAAAGAAAGGTGTTTTTCATGCTAAGCACTCAACAAGTATTAGCTGTGCTTAGTGGGGAAGAAAATGAAATGAGCACGTGTGTGTGTGTGTGTGTGTGTGTGTGCGCGCGCGCATGTAAGAGATTGTTGCTCTCTTTTGTGTAGTCACAGCATCAAGTGAAGGTCCCACTTCTGCTGTGATTTGACGCACTGACTACCTTGCTCGCCTGCTTAGATGAATCTCTTCTTTCTAAACATTATCCTCTTCTTACCTTACACTGCTTATTAAGACCAAACACCCACACCCTCCGCACTCAGCACACTCCTCAAATCCTCTTCCCCACAGAACCTGACTTGTATAAGTAAGATGATAAATCTCTTTCCCCTTCATTTTCAATGAGCTACTTACACAACACAAACACTGAGCACACCAAAGCTTGTAAGTCAATGTTTACATTACATCCCGGCCAATGTTTTTTGCAATGTGCACAGTTGAAAATGTCGGCTTCCTGCCAGGAAGGAGCTTTGCCTGTGTGATTTGTTCTCTAGATACATACATGACCATAGCTGGGGAGGGGAAAAGAAGCAGTGTCTTTAGAATATTTTGTGCTCTGCAACATCCAAAAGGTGAAGGCTGGGGGAGAAGAAAGGAAGAGGGGAATCCCTGAGGAAGAGAAACAGCCTGGGAGGTGTTTCCTCCAATCAAAAGGAACAGGACTCAAACAAGTCAGCCTGAGAGTTGTATATGCAAATAAGGCTTTCTCCTGGTAAAAAAAAAAAAAAAAAAAAAGGCCCTTACTCAAAATCTTCCTACCCATTTCTCCTTAAGGGAAAGATAGCTAATAATTATTGGGACGATTTTCCTCTTTCTTAGGGAGATTAAATAAAAATAAAGCAAGCTTTACCAATTACACTTACTTGTTTGAAATGTGTTGAAAAGGGAAGAGTTAGATGTGTGATGCTGTTTCTATATTTTCTAATAAGAGCAGTGGTAAATGAATCCAGAATAATAAGCATCTCACCACACCGATTCCGGAGTCACATTCGCCTCTGTGGTGTTCTGAGAACTGGATTCTCAATCAAAGCCATGAAGGACAGAAAGCAGGAAAAGTGAATGGCATGCAAGGGTAAGGAGGCTGAAGAGGAACGGAGCACAGGTCGCAGGGCAGAAGGAGAAGAGAAAGGAAGGTGGAGGTGGATTGCCTTGTTTGTGGGAGGCTCTCATCCCTTTGAGAATTTGTTTCACAGTGAATCCCTCTAAAACAAAACCATATTTGGACAGCAGGAAGTTCAAAGGGATTCTATTAGAATTATTTTTGAAAGTAAAGTTGAAACTATGAAAGCAAATGCATTTATTTTATAAGAAGCTAAGTCAGTTTTATGATTCAACGCAACTTTTCCCAAAATCAGAAAGAAGGAACCAAGCCTCGCTCTTGTTGCTGTCCTAATTTCCCCAACAAAATTATGAGGCGGAAAACACACTAGTTTCTTCAAGTTTCACTTCCGCAGCTCAGCACTGTCTCTTGGGAACTATTTGAACTTTGTTTCATAGGTATTTTCAGGGTCTCACCAAGCCTTTGACACCTGTATTATCCATTTAGCCCCAGCTCCTCGGCTCTGTTTGTTATTCCTATGCAAGGAACAATGAGTAAAATGTGAAATTTGTGGCGCACCAACACATTGTTTTTGTGGAACTACACATTGTTTCTCAGGAAACCTACATTATAGTATATCACACTCTCAACTTTTCTTTTTCTTTTTTTTTTTTTTTAGGTTTTTGTTTCATTTTGTTTTGTTTTGTTTTTTAGTTTTTTTAGCTTTTTGAGGCAGGCTTTCTCTGTGGCTTTGGGGCCTGTCCTGGAACTAGCTCTTGTAGACTAGGCTGGCCTCAGACTCACAGAGATCCACCTGACTCATCCCCTCAAGTGTTGGGATTACAGGCATGTGCCACCACTGCCCAGCTCACACGGTCAACTTTTAAACAGTATTCAATGGTCAGTAAAAGATGGACAAAGATTGGCATGAACTGATTTGAGTTTTCTGCTATCTCATGAAGGATAGAATTAATTAGTGGGTTTAGTTTCTTTTCGTTTTTGTTTTTTCTCTGTTGGGTCTCTCCACGTAATGACCATTTTTCCTCAGACTGTCTCCTACCTTTACAGCTTGGATACAGCTAATTGGCTAGAGAGGTCCTCGTGCATAAATGAGATGGGTCCTGATAGTTTCCCCCCATTCTAGGATTGGTTGCTAGTTATCTTGAGAAGCAAGAATCTCAAGTAAAATCCAAAGTGAGTCCTATTCAGATTTTACCCAAACAAATATTTCTGTAAGAAGGTAAGTTATTGTATTGGGGAATTATCTATTATGTATTCAAAAATTAAATTCTAACAGGGTATGATGCTGAAAGCTAAGGGATTAAGCCCGTGTATGAATCTAGGTTACAAAAGTCATGAATTACAAGTTACAGATGGCTGGGTATAAAAGTTGCTGGTGCCTGGAGGAATAAATGGTTTGAAACCAACCATCCGTGGCTCTTTTTCCCCAGTAGAAGTTATAGTATATAAGTTAAGAGCAGAGAAATGAGAAGCTCACATACACCATCAAAGCCATACCAGAAAGTTCTTACACAGCAGGAACCTGCAATTCTTCTACAGTGTCTGCTGCAGTACAAGCAGGAGCTCCACACTTTGTTCCTTACCTGACCTTATTGGAGCAACCCTCTAGAAAAGGGACAGAAGAATGTTCTTCTCTTTAACTGAACTCTCTTGACTTTCAGACTATAAAATCCACACAGTTTAATATACACATCTGAGTGATAAAGACAAGCAGTTAAAGTGCTCGTGGCTGCTCCATGGAAGCTTGGGAAAGTAAAACGTTTGTAAGCAAGTTTAAATCAATTAGCATTACAACAAAATATAGGCTATAATTCAACTTTTCATTCTAAATGGAACATGTCAAGCAGAATTTGCAAAAATAAGTTCCCCTTCTTAAAACAATCCCACTAAAAAAGAAAGAGAAGAATAGAAAATAAAAAACAGTAACAGGAAACGGTATCCCTTACTTGTAACCATAGCACTTTGGGAAACTGTGTCAGGGGTGTTATAAGTTCAAGACCAGACTGGACTAAGTAGCAAGATCCTGTATTATGAATAGATAGATAGACAGACAGACAGACGGACAGATAGATGACAGATAGATTGATATATTATTAGATAGAAAGATAGTGTTAGATAGATGATAGATAGATAATAGATAGATAGATAATTAGATAGAAATGTAGACGTCAGGTAGATAATAGATAGACAAATAAATACATAAATGAAAGAATAAATGAATGCAATTGGACACACTATATCTTTAACTTCACAAACTAAGCGCAGACTCAAAGGGAACATTTCCAAGGTCTTTGTTTCCATCCCTCTTCATCTATGAAGCAAGGAGAAGTTCTCTTTCCAAAGCCAGGATTGCCATATCCCTTTCCATCGTGGAGTCTTGACTCGAGTTTCTAGCCTCAGAACCTAAAACGAGAGGCAATATGGTCAATTTGTGTAATCAGCCAATGCAGCAACCAGTCAAGGCTGAAGGGAAATCATCGTGGGAAGCTTATTATGCCCAATTTAAAATAACAAGCCAAATGAACCATCGGGCTGAGGAGCAGAAAGCATCATTTCTTGCTGCCAGTCTAAAGGAAACTGCTCAGTCAGGCTAAGCAATTGTCAGAAAAAGACAGAAAGAGTGACCTAGTTAGCACATTAACTCGACTTTTTAGAGTTCGACACAAGACAGGATTCGGAGTAAAATTCAAGGATTCTATTAGAAAAAACATGGTCAGTCTCTAAGCAGGCTGACTCAGAGCAGTGCATAAGTATTGCACCGGATCTGCCTAGATGCCCCGAGGACCAAACTCATATCTGAATTCCATTTCCTGAAGCATTTGTAAGTCAACTAGAAATGAAGATGTGCCTTTTTCCTTTACACACTATGCAAACCTTCCTAAAGGTTTGTTATTACACTGAATAGTCTTTCTGACAAACCATGAGAATATATAGTTCTTAGCAAAATGCAGTTACAAGGGATGCCCTCAAATAGGCAGCAACATACAGACCACCTGTGTGCGAGGCACTAGCTACGGCCGAAGCAAGGAACTATCCGAAATGGCTGGCACCATCCAGCAGGTGCTCGCCCAAGGAGGAATCACAGTTGCTCCTGCAGCAGCAGTGATGAGGGAAAACACAGATGAAGAGTGGATTTCCCAGGGACTGGCCTCACTGGCCCTAGGCTAAGGATTCCCACCTAAGAATCGGTCAAAGCAAGCTCTAACTAGAACAACCTAGAGAAAGAAACAGTGTCTCAAAAAACGGCCCCAACTAAGGTGCTCCAAAGCAAATCAGTAGCTGCATGGGTACAAAAGGTAAGGAGAGGAAGAAAGGATTGCCAGGGTGAATGAAGCCTTTTAGGAGTGATGAATACATTTGTAACTTGACTATGATGGTTTGGCCGGTGGAGATCTATATATCCAAACTTGTCACTCTGTGGCTTGTCTTAATGTGCAGTTTATTATATGCCAAGTGTATCTAAATACAACAACAACAACAAAAAGCTAGGTAAGTAGGAGCTGGGGAGGTGGCTCAGCAGTTAAGAGCACTGACTGCTCTTCCAGAGGACCTGGGTTCAATTTCCAGCATCCACATGGCAGCTCACAACTGTCTGTAACTGCAGTTCCAAAGGACCCAACACCCTCACACAGACATAAAGGCAGGCAAAATGCCTATGCTGATAAAAGAAAAATAAATGTTATATATATATATATATATATATATATATATATATATATATATATATTTAAAAGCCAGGTAAGTAGAACACAAAAATAAAAGGCATAGGATAGTGTGCCAGGTAGAGGCTCCTGTTTGAGACTCTGACAAACCAATTACCAACCCCCACTCCACTTTCTCCTTTCCCTATCTTCTAAGAACCATGATTCATCTATAGATTTTACTGTTTTTAGATCCATTATGTAAGTGGAATCAGGCAGCGTTTGTTCTTCTGTGACTGGTTGCTCACTTAACATACTGTGGGAACACAAAGTAACGCAGCTGTGAAGGGAAACATTATGGAGTTGCCTCCAGAGCTTTAAAATAGAGTGAGCACAGTCTCATTTCTGGGCCCACATTCTGAGGAACTGAGATCAGGGTCTGCGCTCCTGTCTTCACTGCAGACTTATTCTGTGTCCTAATTCCTTTCCTATTGCTGGGATGAGACACTTGGGCCACAGCCAGCATCCAGGAGAAATCATCCAGAGGGGGCATTCATGGCCATCATGGAGCATGGCAGCAGGCAGGCAGCGTGGCCCTAGAGCAGTAGGTGATAGCTTATGTGATGAGCCAACAGCCATGAAGCAGAAGGAGAGAGAGCTAACCAGGAATGCTGTGGGCCTCTGAAACTTTAAAACCCTCTCCCAGGGGCATACCTTCTTCAACAAGGCCACACCCATAATCCTTCCTAAGGAGTTCCATCCACCAACTGGGGACCAAGCACCCAAATAGAAACCTTTGGGGGCCATTCTCATTCACACTATCATGTTTGCAACTGTCAAGATGCAGACGCAATCTACATGTCTATCAGCAGCTGAGTGAATAAATTAAACTGGTACATATATACAGTGATTCAGATAGAAAAGGAAAGAAAACCATGTCATGTGAGAGAACACGGATGAACCTTTAGAACCTTGAGAAGGTTACATGTGCCATGGAATGCAGCTATCATTCTCTCTCTATACCTAACATCTACCTTTTCTGCTCTCTCATATATGATATGTGCTTGTTTTAGTGTTTTTTTTCTCTGTTACTGTGATAAAAACATTGACCAAAGCAACTTGGATAGGAAAGGGTTGGCTTACATGTTACACCCCACCATCAAAGAAAGTCAAAACAGGAACGCAAGACAGGAACTAGAGCAGGGACCACAGATAAATGAGGCTTCCTGGATCACTGCCACCACTTGCTCAGCTCGCTTTCCTAAACAGCCAAGGACCACCTGGTCAGAAGTGGTACTGCCCATGATGAGGTGGGCCCTCCCATATCAATCATCAATCTAGAAAATGCTCTGCTGGGCAGTGGTGGTACACGCCTTTAATCCCAGTATTTGAGGCAGATGCAGGCAGATCTCTGCGAGTTCAAGGCCAACCTGGTCTACAGAGTGAGTCTCTAAAGCTACACAGAGAAACCCTTTCTTGAACCTCCCTCCAAAGAAGAAAGAAAGGAAGAAAGGAAGGAAGGAATGAAGGAAGATAAAAAAGAAAGGAAATGCCCCAGAGACTGTCCACAGACCAATCTGATGGAAGCAGTTCCTCAACTGATGTTCTATATTCCCAGGTGCAAGGGATGGGTGGATAGACAGACAGACAGACAGACAGACAGACAGACAGATGTGTAGTAAGTGGAGACGATGATCAACTATGAATGAGTGCTTAGCTAAAAATTCTCAGAGTTCACAAAGGGCGAGAGGACAATTGAATTCTGGGTAGTCTCATTGGAGACATCTTCTGACCACTGAGCTCGTTCCCGCTCATTCATTGGAGACCTAGGAGGATCATTCCTTAACGGTAGGTTTACGTTGGCCCTAGACCAAGGGATACTCTGTACCTATGCACACAAACACTAACAAGACTCTAGAGATCAAAATTGCTTTTCAAGTAAGTTAACTATCAGTCAAAGCAGACTCATCACTATTTAAAGAAAAAAAAACATCAAGTTCAGCTGAACAACACAATAATACAATACCTAGCATCCAATAAGAAAAGAAGTGGACATTATAGAAACAGAAAAAAGTATGTAACAACTTGCTTCTTAAAAACATGAATAAATAAAACCTCAGAAATAAAATAGATTATGGAATTAACAAATAAGGGCCTAAAACCTGGACTGTTAGCCATGTACTCAAAGATTTAAGAAGAAACATAAACACAGTAAGAGAATGAAGTTTTTCAAGTAGAAATTTCTTTTGTGTGTATATTTGTATGAGGGCATGGCTTATGTGTACATGCGTGTATGAAAGTACACACCCATGTACATGTCCACTGAGACCGAGGGGAGAACATTTGCTTTCCTGTGCTAACACTCTCCCTCTCATTCCTCTGAGACAAAATCTCTCACTCATCCTGGAGCTAGGCTAGCAACCAGGAAACCCCAGTTATCCCCCTGTTTCCACCCACCACAGCTCTGGAGTTACAGGTAGGACCATAGCTCTTATAAAAAGGTGTTCGTTTTACTTTTAATTATGGGTATATGCATATGTTTGTACAAATGAATGCAAAGAAAAGCCTCATTGGATCTCTGGAACTGGAGTTGCAGGCAGGTGTGAACCATGTGATGAAGGTGATTGGAACTGGGACCCTGCTCTTCTGCAAGGACATCAGGGACCCTTTACCGCTGAGCCAACTCTCCAGCCCCAGGGTGCTTTCTCACATGGGTGCTGTGATCCAAATCCAGGTCACCATAATTACACAGCAAGGGCTCTTCCCTACAAAGCCAGCTTTCCAGTCCCTTGAGTAGAAATGCCGTAACCCAAAAAACCTGCCGGATGAATGGCCAGAGAAAACAGAACTTCACACTTAGAAGAATAAAAGTGATGTAAATTACAGGAGGAAAGAATTTTAAATTTTTATATCGTGCCTTAAATGTGTGGGATAATTTCTAATTAATTAATATATAGGTAATTAGAAATTTTGGCAAGGCTGGGATCAGAGTCAGGGACCTTGGAAGAAAACCTACAACCATCACTTTAAACCATCACTTTTAAACCAGTATAATCCCTATTTGTCCTTATATCCACAGACAAAGAGAGTCCTCATCCCTCATCAAGGATGGATGGAGACCATTACAGCACACCACAACCAATCAAAACGCAGTTTTAGAGCCCAGTCCCAACTGACTCATATATAAAACAATCCTACACCTAAGGCTCAGGAAACATTGTGGAAAAGGGGATGGAAATATTATGAGAACCAGAAGATCGGGTAGTTTGCTGTAAGACTATGCTTCCCAGCAATGTCAGAAGCTACACCCATGAAGTCTCACCAGCATAGCTGTCTAAACATGATTTAAACAAGGACCACACCAATAGACACACCAAAGTGTACGGGGTAAGACCGTGAGTCCTCAACCTTACACAAAGAACCATACACAACTAAGAAAAGCTGAGAGCAGGAGAAATTATCTTCCGCAGGGAAGAGCACACCAATTGGTTATCCAATACCAAACGCCCCTCTCTGAAAATGTACATACAAGTTACATTACACAGACTGTGCAGGTTGTATTTGACATTATATATGTATATACATATGCATATAGATACACATATAGCAACAATTAATAAAAACAGCAGTCACAAATTTGAAAAAAAGCAAAGGGAGTTATATGGGAGGTTTTGGAGGGAGGAAAGAAAAAGTTGTAATTATCTTTATCTTATAATCTCAGAAATAAAGAAAGAAATTAAAAAGATTTAATGTCCTGAAAGATTTAAGAAAACATTTCATAAAATGCATTAAATAACTTACAGTAAATTAAATGGACAGAGACAATATAAAAATTAGATTATAAGAGAAGGGGAAAACAAGACAAGAATAAACGGACAGAACACTCAACCACTCAGATGCACAATAATAGAACTAATTTTTTTAAATGCTAAGAAATAAAACTATGATTCTACTCATATGAAATTAAGAAACCTATAAAAAACAAAATAAAACAAACAAACAAAAAACTCCAAATGACAAAAAGAAGAACAGCATTTGCCTGCGTCTAGGGCAGAGGCGGAGAACGAATGAAAACAAACGTGACACGATCGCTGTAGACTTGACTAGTGACAGCTGCAGGATGTCTGGATTTGCCAAAAATGATTACGCTGTACATAAAAAATGGTTTTTGTTTGGTTTTGATTTTTGTTTGGTTTTTCAAAGCAGGGTTTCTCTGTGTAGCACTGGATGTCCAGGAACTTGCTCTGTATACCAGGTTGGCCTCGAACTAAGAGATCTTCCTGTCTTTGCCTCCCAAATGCTGGGATTAAATGTGTTCAATACCATTGCCTGGCTGGTGTGTTTTATTATATGAAAATTGTACCCCAATCAGATTGACTCTATTGTAAATGTTATAGGAACACAAATATAAGAAAACTAAAAATAATTTACTCTATATGTAGAATTTCACTGAGAAAATGATAAGATATTATTGAAGATGTACCTAAACAGATTGACAGTATACTATGTTCATGGATAAGCAGAGTCAACATCATAAAACGTCATTACCCTTCAAGTAAGTCAAAAACTCAAAGAGTACGACTAGGGACTACTCAATGGTAGGACACTTGTCTAACACACATGAAGTCCTTGATTCGGTTCTCCAGAGCTGAAGACAAAAAGATCGAAGTGAGAGATGGGGGAAGCCAGAACATTTCTCATGCATCATGATTACGAAGGCTTATGGGAGAGCCTGGAGATGATGTCGCCAGTGAGCACCAGAGGCAGGAAAACGCCTGTACTCCATCACAAAAAAAAAATAATAATAATAATTCATGTATGTTTGTTTTTCTCTTCTGTAAATTTAAATATTTTAAATTGTCTTACGACGTAAGGTTTACATTTGGGATTTTCACAGATTTTTCACTTTGGTATTTCTTTTCCTGGGGAAGGGATTCACTATATTACTCGGCTTCTCTAGCAATCAAACTTCAGCCAAAACAGTAGCTGGAACTGTGCAGACTGAACCTGCGTGGCTTTTATTGAGAAAGAAAACAATTTGATTTTGTTTTGAAAGAAAGCAGCTGCAGAGGCTTTACCTATGAACTGTCTTACTGTCCACCAGCTACTTACTAAGCTAGTCTAACATGTAAACCATTTACAAGACAGGGTGATGGTGGGGAGGCCCTGTTATCTATTTCCTTCTCGTTGTTTGTATTCTTGTGCTGGGCATTGAACCCAGGGCGCTGCAAAGACTAGGGAAGGGCTGCACTTCCCAAGGTATCTTTTCTTAGCACCAGTCAGTTTAACTCCTAATTGCTATTATCAGAGTTTTACAAAACCTAATTATTTACCTGATTGGACACTTGAAAGAAAATTCTTAACTAAAAACCAGCTTTATAGAAGAAAAGGCTAGAACAAATGTCATAAAATCTTACCATTGTAGACTAGTGTCAAGAATACTATTTAGTATTTCTTTTTTTTTCTCTTTAAATTATGGTTAGAATGAGGAAAGGCAACAGGTAAATAGAGAGGAGAGAACCCTGGTGTGATGTCTTGAGTTCCATATTCACTACTTTGCCGTGCCTCGTCTGTTAAGGTGAAAGTCACATCTGTCTTCTACTGGCCACAGGATAAGGCTATGCCTGTGGTATGACTCCCTGAAGATGTCTTCTAGACTGAGTTGTAATGTGCTAACTAGAGAAACAATAGCATTTGGAAAATTCTCCTCTCTTCCCAAACAGTGCCTGGATTTCAAGTGTTGAAGAGCTTAGCTCTGAAACTCCATGTTGAATAGTGATCCTCTTTTTTTCCGGGTAACCGTCAGATCTCCACCTCTCTACACAGGATTCTTATGGCTAGGACTTGAGACAGACTCATTATACACATAGATCTGTGTTTGGGGATTAACCCAGTTAAACCAAAGGAAGTGCGTTATTATGTATACATACAATTGTATAATCAACTTATTAAACTAGTTACTACATCACCAATAATCATACACCCTTCTCAGTAATAATAATAATAAAATACACCTACTAGTGGGAAACAAATTTTCGAGAGGCTGCACATTTTCCTCCTATGAACAGGGATTATCTAATGGTACTATAAAACTGTTGGGCCAGATTGAGATAGCAATGAGAATAGACTTCCTATTAGTGTGGCGAGTACAAACAAACTATTTTTTTCCACCCATGCCAGTTTTATTCTGTCATACTCTTAGAAAAAATCTAAACATGATTATTTGGAGAGACTAGATAAACAAATTCACAAAATGAGTTGGTTTGGGTAGCCGAACAAGAGCGTTCTCTTTGGAATTGCAATCAATTCCAGAATTAGAGTGTGCTGTGCGATCGCTGAGAATTTTTCACTGGAGGATAAGGAAAGAGAACCAGTAATTTTATATGCGTCATTAGCCCAAGTTACAGTGAAGGCTGAGAACATAAAAATAGAAACAGAAATTAGATAAATTAGCAGATTCTAAAAAGGTGTCTATGCTATTAAACAACAACAATAACAGCAGAACAAAGAATTTGGGGGAAATAAGCTCTTTAAACAAGAACAATCTGTCTCGGAGATGAGCACAGGGCTCGGGGTGACCATGTGAGTGATGTGAAGCAGACTCCAAACTACTAACCTTGGCAATGGTTCCCATGCTTTCTATAGTAATACAATGTAGTATAATATAGTGAGGAGAGCAACAAGCACATCTGAAGGTATTTTGACAGACACATTGTTGCTCTATTATGGTAGGCTGGGCTGGTGGGAGAGGGTTTCTCGGAAGAAGTGTAAGTTTGGAACAACCTTGAAGGAAGTAAAATGGACACAGAGAGACAAGAAGTCCAGATAGTAGATTTTTGTTGGCGAGGCATGAGGAATGTATAGAGAGCAAAAAGATGGGCAAAGGGAATGACCTTGATGATAAGATAATAAGACCAGCACTTGCACAGAGGGGAGGGGCCGGTCTAGGCATTCTACAGAGATCTGTTCATGTATGCTTCCCCAAAGCCCTGGGAAGTGGCTTCTGGTCTTATTTACAGGTAAGAAAACAGAAGCTCAGAGACATCATAAACCTCAACTCCAGTCATAAGAGTCTGGATTCCAGCACCAGTTTATTGGAGGGGGGGCATGCATATTCTGTTCTTAAACTGTAACTGTTCTCAAAATTAAAAAGAATTGAAATATTTAGTGTAGAAGCAATTTGGATCTGAGAGATAAGGACTCATGAAAAATTGTTGGCGACGTCACACTCAAATGTAGGAGCAATTCCATTATTTTCTGTGGGAACAAGGGAGCATTGAAAATTTCCTTTGACCTCCTAAGCTAATGAAGAACGACATCCCTTTAGGAGTCTGTACAGCAGACAGAGCACGCATATGCATGAAGACATATGTACAAGCATATTTCTCGCAGTGTTTGTGTTCATAAAAGACAGGAGATCACTTGAAATGTTTAGCGATAGAAACCCAATTAAATACATTACACTTCAGCCTTGCAGCCGATCACCTCCTCCCAAAGAATGGAGGAAGATCGTATGTCCTGATACCTTGAACAATCTCCAACATACATTGTCCTTTAAACCTTTGTGGTCGGGTGTTTCGCTCACATATGCTCCTGTGCTCCACACACTTGCAGTGTGCATAAAGTGTTGGGTGCCCAGAACTGGAGTTGCAGGTGGTTGTGAGCCCTCACGCAAACTCTGTTCTGTAACCACACTCTGTAACCACACTCCTGTTCTGTAGACTAGCAGCCAGTGCTCTTAGCTGCTCAGCCATCTCTCCAGCCCCCACTATACATTGTTAATGGGAAAAAGCCAGGAACAGGGGATCTGGGAAATGGCTCTGCAGGTAAAGGAACTTGCTGCCAAGACTGATGACCTGAGTCATGTGTACCACGGGACTAAAGGGAGGAACTGACTCTCATAAGATGTTCTCTGACCTCCGCATACATGCTGTGGCACGAAAGCACACGCGCCAGTGCGCGCACACACACACATCATAAGACAAGGAATGCAATTTTTATAAAAAAGGAATTTTCTATAGTGCTTCAACTTTGAATGTGCTTTCTGTTTTCTCTTATCATATAGTGCTATTTTAATGTGAAAACAAATGCTGGTGATAGAGAAATAAATGCTCAAATATACATGTAAGGATAGAGAAAGGGAGTATATTTAAAATGCCAACAAGGACTCTCAAGCAGAAGTGATGCCCCTGAGATTAGGTTTAGAAAGAGATCATCAGTTCACGGCATATTCTTGATTGTTTGGATGTCTCACCATGCCAGAGTATTACTCACTAAAAGCCAATAAAAGAAAATAACTCAAATTTGGTTGTGGAGGTACATGCCTTTAATTCCAGCAATAAGCAGAGACAGGAGGAGCCTTGAGCTCAAGGTAAGCCTGGTCTATAGAGTGAGTTCCAGGATAGCCAGGGTAATACAGAGAAACCCTGTCTCGAAAAACCAAAAAAAAAAAAAAAAAAAAAGGAAAGAAAGAAAAAGACCTCAAACTTCACCTCTATGAATATGTGTAGAACGATGGTCTTTATTATTGTTTTGTTTTGTTTCCGTTAGAGACTTGGTCTCACTTTGTTGCCCAGGTTGTCCTAAAACTCATTATGTATCAATAGGGATGCGGTTTGTGCGCCAGCATAACTGGCCTGGATCTCCATCGACTGAGCATAAAGATCCTTTAGGAGCCACCATACACAACAGCAGGATCTCTTCCAACGCTGGCTTGTAGGATCTGACAGTTACCACCCATGGGCATATCTTCTGTGCTCAGAAATTCCTGTCTATTGAGTTGTTAGAATTTTAGGTTTAAATTAGAGATACAGCTCACAGCTCAGTCACGGTTTTTCTTTGGACTAAGTAGCAACCATTTGGGCAGATGCAAGCTTAGGTCACACCAGGCCACAGGAAGAGAAACCGTGCTGTCCAGACTCCAACTTCGCCATCCCATCTTAAATCAATGCTTTTGCAAAATGACAAATGCAAATATTAACTTGCTTGGACTTTTGATGGGGGGGAGAAACTACAGCTTTGCAAAGACATATGCGTCAAACTCAAACGGCCACTTCAAATTGAAATTGCAAAGTGTCTTGAAGCATAGTCATTTGATAATAATTTGCTTCTAAATAAACAGCAGGCTTGTTTTTAATGTGGTTCCCCATCCTTAGCATGTGACTCAACAATGTGGTAAATGAAAAACCAAAGTCTTCACAGAGATCATTCCCAAATACCTTCCAGTCTATGGCTCTGCCTGCTTGGGGACTGTCCGTGCACGTTCGTTGCTAGGAAGACAAAGCTCCAAGTGAGAGGAGCTGGGCTTCAGCAAATAATGTCCTCTATATTTCAGGATGCTTAACTCCTACAACCTCCCTCTTTCTCCTGTCTGCCGGGGACCACTAGCTACCCTACTATCAGGAAGAATGGCACTGTGACAACACACCCACAGCTCACTCTCCACAAAATTGTAGCCTCAGACAAATTAATGACATTTAAAAAAAATCTAATTAAAACCAAGAGGTCAGAAAGACAAATACAGTTCAGGTATAACCTTCAAGCTACCTGGTGACTTTTCTTGGCTTGTAAAATTTGTTATTTTATTTCCTTTGAAATGCTCCTACTGCATTTTTCTTACAGTCTTGCAGTAAAGCAATTCCATAGATCAGTCCCCCTGTGAGGACGCTGCCTTGATTCATTTGTAAGCTATGCCATAGAATGCTGAGCTGGACCCTCCAGCTTCCCACACATACCACATACCAGCCCAGATTTCACTACTAGCAGACTGTCAGTTAGATCCGCTGTATACCAAAAAAGTCCTTCACAAAACACTCCAAACTAAAAACCTTGAATATTAAATAGGAAGGCAGATTGAAAAAGCAAACTAAACTAAATAGCCAATTTCATAGTTAAGCTCCATGACAACTTGAATTAACCTAACTCTTCCACTTAAGGTGACAAACTAGCAGAGAGGGTTTTGCTGGGTATGGTGGCACACATCTTTAGTCCTTGCACTTGGGAAGTAGAGCCAAGAAGAGCTCTGTGAGTTGGAGGCAAGCCTGGTCTACACAGAGGATCTTTGAGTTAAGAGACTAGCTTTGTCTATATAGCTTCTACACAATGAGTTCCAAACTCATAACTATGAGAAACTGTGTCAAAGTAAGTAATAAATCATATACTTTTTAAAATACATAAAAACTGTAATTGTTTTAAGGAACTAGAATTTTTTTTTTTTTTTTGAGACAGGGTTTCTCTATGTAACAACTCTGGCTGTCCTTCGAAGACCAGGCTGATCTTGAACTTAGAGATCTGCTTGCCTCTGCCTCCTGAGTGCTGGGACTGAAGGTGTGTGCCACCACCGTCTGGTTGTAACTTGAATTTTTAATCACTAGTAAATTCCAATAGCCACTTATGATTTGGTATATATTAGGTACTCTGTGTGTGTATGTGTGTGTGTGTGTGTGTGTGTAGGCAGCAGGTAGGAATCAATATTCTCTTCTATTGCTGTCCACTTAGCTTTTTGAGACAGGATCTCTCACTGAACCTGCTTTCAGCGGCACTGACTGGCCAAAGGGCCTCTGGGATTTGCCTGGCTGCCTCCTTCCTCCTCCATTGAGCTTATTGACTCACACCTTCCTAGCCTGTTTTTCACTTGGGTGGTGGAAATCCTTACATGTGTGCAACAAGTGCTTTATCCACACGGTCGTCTCCCTGGCCCCCATATTAGTTATTTTCTGTGTTATTTCCAATCTTCACTGCATTGTTCTGGTATAGGATTTTCTAATCATCTAGACCATAGGGTTATACTTTGTTAAAGATGGCATTCTTGGTGCTGGAGAGATGGGCCCACTGTTAACACCTGCTACTCTAGAAGAGAACCTAAGTCCTGCTTCCTGTACCCACATTAGGTGTGCACACAGTCTGTGACTCCAGTTCCACGAGATTAACATACTCTTCTGGCTTCCAGTGCCACTGTGCACAAGCATGCACATTCTTCTTCTTTTTTTTTTTTTTACATTTGTCCATGTAAATTTTTTTTATTATTAAATTTTTTATTTAAAAATTTCTGCCTCCTCCCCGCCTCCCTTTTCCCTCCCCCTCCCCCCACTCCCCACGCCCCACTCCTCTCCCCCCCTCTCCAGTCCAAAGAGCAGTCAGGGTTCCCTGCCCTATGGGCAGTCCAAGGTCCTCCCCTCTCCATCCAGGTCTAGGAAGGTGAGCATCCAATTATACACACACACACACATGTGCACACGCATGCACACATGCATGTACACACACACACTAAGGGAAGATAGCATTTTTTGTTCCCCACTTTTCTAATGGCAAAGGTTTTCACCGAGGAAATACACCACACGTCTGGAGTTACCGCTTTAGGAATGCTGCCTCTCTCTAAACCCTTCTCAATCGCTTTTATGGCAAGGAAGACACCAGGAGACTTTTTCTTGCCAGCGTAGGTGCTGTTTTGAGTCTTTATCTGGCAGCTTGCCTACAGTGGAAGGGTTGGGCTCGGGATGCATCTTTTAGTCTCTCTTCTTGCCAATTACCACCATTCAAACACCCTCATTATCAGTAGTATCTTCAACTCTGGGCTCCACCTCCTCCTTATTCCACTTCCAGAAGCACGACTCCTAAAATTGATGCCTCTATTAACTGTGACACCCAGCCAACCACTTGTCAGACTGATGATAGTTGGAAACATAATTATTTCTTTAAAGAAAAAAAGCAAAGAACACCAAAAATTGAAGGTCTTGTGTACAAAAAAAAATCATATTTTCTTGCTATATTTTTTTTAATCAGTGTGCTACAAAGGAGTCCAAGTGTCTCGAAGGAAAATGGTTTGGTTTGGTGTTAGGTTCCCCATTTTACTTCCACAGTGTTCCAGGAGTCTCGTGCTGCTGCAATCCTTGAAGCTCATGTTTCTACCCAAGCACTCTCAGAAACATCCAATGACTTTCTCGTTTGACAAAATTTTCTTATCCAGTTCTTCACATCTCTTCAAATAAAAAACACAAGATGGCTCTTGGTTAGATACTATATTGCTGCAGCTTTGTAAGACCTAAGTAAATTAGTATCGGCCTTCTGATTTCAACAGGATTCAGGAGAGTCAGGAAGTGGATGACTGGTTATGGCAGGGAATGAAGAATAGGAAGTTAAAAGTTGTTCTCAAAGATCAGAAATTTGTAGGAGGCCTGTAGGAGAATTTTGGGTGCATGGAGGAAAGATGTGTCAACTGAAAAAACATTGTCTCGGGAAGAAATGTGACACTGGACTGGTGAGACGGCTCAGTGGTTAAGAGCACTTGCTCCTTTTGTAGAGGACCCGGGTTCGACTCCTAGTACACAAATCATGGCTCCCAACTATCTGTAACTCTAGTTCCAGGGAAACCAGCATCCTCTTCTAGATTCCGAGGGCAGCAGGTATTCACGTGGTGCACACACATACATGCATGCACACGAGCAAAGCACTCATAAGCATAAAATAAATAAATGTAAAATGTTTTAATTGGTGAAAAAGAGATTGCTTTCCATATGTCTGATTTTCTTTTAATATTTGTATTATGCAATCTGATTTAATGTGCTATAGGTGGAAATAATTTGACATTAAATAGGAGGGAGAAGATGACATTTAGATTGTTGCAGGCTGGATATGCAGCTTAGAGGTAGAGTGCTTGCTTAGCGTGCACAAGTCCGCGGGTTTAATTCTGAACACTAGAAAGGGGGTAAAATAAATATGCAGATAAATCAGGATATTCTTGGCTTCCTAATTTGGGGAGTTAGTAATACTTTGTGGCACCTCTTAAAATCTTTTGCTAGTATTAATTGTACATATCAACATGCTTATTGTGGTGTGATAACACACACATTCACATCCATGCTCATCAGACTCCCTTTTTCATCTTCTCGTGCCCCTGCAGCCACTACTCTGCTTTCACCTCCGCATCTTCTAGCTTCCACACATGAGAGCACGTGACACTTGTTTTTCTGTGGCTGGCTTGCTTCACTAGTTCCCTCCCTATTGCTGCAAATGGCAAGATTTCACTTTTCTTTATGGCTTATATTCCCATGTATTCGTATACCACATTTTCTTTCCTGCTGGGCATTTAAGCTGACTCCATGTCTTAACTCTTGTCAGTAGTGCTATAATGAACATGAGTGTACAGGTGTCTTCGGTGTGCTGACCTCGCCTTTCTGTTGAATATCAAGAGTGGAACTCATGGATCCAACAGCGCACCCATTTTTAGCTTTCTTGGGAACCTCCCAAATGTAATTCTGCTCACCTTTGTTCCCCTCAGTGGTGCAGAAGGGTTTCTCTTTCTACCCTTTCTTGCCAGTGTTTGCTGTATTTTGATTTTTGCTTTACTTTGTTATTTGATTTTACAATATAAGGACTGAAGCGAGATGAAACATTGGTGCAGCATTGGTTTACAATTCCCTGCTGGCTAATTAATGGTCCTGAGTATTTTTTACATATTTATTGGTCATTTGTATTTCCTCTTTTGACTTGTCTGTTCAGACCACTTGTCTATTTTTAAGTTGGATTGTGGTTTTTTTTTTTTTAACTTTTTGTTGCATTGTATTAGTTCCTCCTGGGTTACCTTTTCATTGTTATGAGAAAAGTATTTGACATAACAGCTTAAGGGAAGACCAGTTATGTGCATAGTTTTGAAAGTTAAACTCCATGGAGGGTAGGGCGTTGATCAGGCTATCATGGTGTAACAGAGCGAATCATCTCATAAGGGATAGGAAGAAGAGAAAGACAGAGACAGGACCTGGACAAGTTAACCGGCAAAGACTTTGACCTGGTGACCCACCCAGACCATACCTCCTAAAGTTTCCACTGCTGAGTATTACGACCTGAACACAGGTACCTATGGGAGTTTCTTATTCAAACCATAAGAAGATGTGTTCTAGGCTGAATGAACAATTCAGTCATACAGTTCTTGCTGCAAATGCTCCAGGATCTGATGTTGATTCCCACATCATAGAAAGCCGAGTATAGTGGTATACACTTGGAAACCCACAGGTAGAAAGATGGGAGAGACAGGATGACCTCTGAGCTTAGTGACTGGCTAGTCTAGCCTTCTTGGTGAACTCCAGGCCATGAGAGATTCTGTCTCAAAAAAAATGGGAGGGGAGGAGAAGAGAAAAGAGGAGAGGAAAAGAGAGGGGAAGGGAGGAGAGAGGAGAGAGGGAAGCAAGGTAGACACTTGCTAAAGAACAGCCCCCAAACGATCTTCTGTCCTCTACACACATGCATACACACCTGTACACATGGACAAACACACACACACTATACACTTATCCACATATGCATGCACAGACATCCTACTTTCTGGATAGCTGTTATTTGCCAGGTGAATAGTTGGCAAGCATTTCCCCCTACTCTGTAAGTTGTGTTTATTCTGCCTTTGTTGATCATTTCCTTTGCTGCACATAAACTTTTTAGCTTGATGTGATCCCATTTGTTTCCCGGTTTGCGTTTGTGTCTTAAAAACACTATTGGGCTTTCCGGTGCTTTGAGATGTGTCCCCTGTGTTTCCTTCTAGGACTTCCATCACTTCAGATTTTCCAGTTAGGTCTTTGATCCAGTTTGAGCTGATTTTGACACACAATGAGAGACAGAGGTCATTCTCTCATGTCTTTTAAAGATATAGTCAATCGTAGGGAGAATACTAAAGGGCAAGTGTGTGATATATTAAATGTTCTAACAATGCGTTCATGTGTATGTAGAGAAACATGTCTTCTGAGCCAGAAACAGTATATTTCCATTGTACTTGGCATGATCAGGGAAAACTTCGAGAAATAGGATCATCAAAGTTGACCCCTGGATTTGATCCAGCATGACAGCAGGGCATTCCCGCTTTAGATAATAGATGAACAAGTTGCTGGGGAAGGGAAGTGTTGTATATCACTGCCCTGTGCTGTGTGTCCAGGGGTACAATGAGTGACATGGAATACCTTATGGTCCATCCTGTTTCTTTGCATCTGACTGGTGACTCCACCTTTCTTCTTCCCAGAGTTCTCTCTCTGGGAAGTCCTGAAAGTCCCATCTATACCTCCTGCCTAGCTATGGGCTGTTCAGATTTTTATTACACCAATCACAGCAGTACATCTTCACACCGTATGCAAATATTCCACAACATTCCCTGTTGTGATAAGGCCGCTTGTTAATTCCTGGCTGCTTAGCCCTGAAATAATCACGAAGAAACTGTATTACTTAAAAGACTGCTTGGCCCATTAGCTCTAGCTTCTTATTGGCTAACTCTTACATCTTAATTTAACCCTTTCTATTAATCTGTGTATTGCCATGAGGCTGTGGTTTACTGGATAAAGTCCAGCATCTGTGTCCAGTGGGGCTACATGGCTTTTCTCTGACTTTGCCCTTTTTTTCTCCCAGCATTCAGTTTAGTTTTTCCCACCCAGCTAAGTTCTGCCCTGCTAAAGGTCCAAAGCAGTTTCTTTATTCATTAATGGTAATCACAGCATACAGAGGGAAATCCCACATCAATTTTCCCCTTTTGTCTAAATAAAAAGGAAAGGTTTTAACTCTAATACAGTAAGATTCTATATCATAAGAACAATTATCACGTAAGAATTGCATTTATAATGTTCAGTCCATTTTATTTGACAAATTTGGAAAAATTTCTCTTTTATCTATTTTATCTTGGTGAGTCCAATTTTTATATATAAACCATTTTCTATCATAACTTGTATTAACATTCTAAAATTATTTTTTAACCTTAAAACATTTTCTTAAATAAATGACTTAAGCTTATATGTTTTTTAACCTTATAAACATTTCATCTTTTATATGTTTCTTTTTTGAATTTGGTAACAAGGAAAACTATAACTATCTAGTTGTCAACCTCATCAAAGACCCAAGAAGGATATAATATTACCTAAGTAAACAGGAAGTACAGAGTAAACAGATTCTAAAACTATAGAAATGACAGGGACAGTTGGCTACCTGGACAGTCACCCAAGTCTCCTCTGCAACTTTGGGACATCCATCTTCAGCCTACAGGCCTAGAATATCTGACAGACTTTTCTGTGAATCAAGAATTTTGAAAGACTGTGCTATCTTGTCTTGGCAAAGTTTAGCAAATCCTTTCCTTTTTATACTGCTTATTCAATTTGGACAGCATGCTGTCAGTAGTCAAGAGGAGGGAAGTTTCTTACCTAATGAATAACTTTGACACATGAAGGCAAACTTCATATAGAGTTTTTTCAATGCCCATCATCCTTTTCTAAAGTAAATTGGTGCTGCTAGGAGCAGATGTGTCTCACTATCATAAAAAGCCTTATGTTACTGAGACATCTATAAGTCTCTAAAGTGTTTGAAGATCGTTTATCTATATAAAATATATCTCTGTTTGACCTTGAAAACATACCTAATATGGACACAAATTTGATTATTATAGGTAACTAACTTCTAACTTGTATTTCTTAACTATGCATTATATTTTTAGATGAGCTGCATAGGTACAATCCCTTGGACAAAAGTAGAAACATATATACAGTATGTTAAAGCAAAAATAAACTTAAATTGGTATCAGTATAAAAAAAAAATCCATACCAGGGGCTGGCGAAATGGCTCAGTGGTTAAGAGCACAGCTTGCTATTCCAGAGGTCCTGAGTTCAATTCCCAGCAACCACATGGTGGCTCACAACCATCTGTAGTGAGATCTGGATCTGGTGCCCTCTTCTGGCCTGCTGGCACCAGAACACTGTATGCATAATAAATAAATCTTTGGCCAGGCAGTGGTGGTGCACACCTTTAACCCCAGCAATTGTAAGGCAAAGGCAGGCAGATCTCTGTGAGTTGGAGACTAATGTGGTCTACAAGAGCTAGTTCCAGGACAGGCTCCAAAGCTACAGAACCAAAAAAAAAAAAAAAAAAAAAATCTGTACCAATGTAAAATATTTGAGATTAATAGTTGTTTGTTAGTTTAAAAGTAGATTCAATAATCTACCCTTTTATCCTATTATTTCTGTATCCCCGTTTTTTATTTTTAGAAAAAGATACCTGAATCTAATTTCTTCTGTTTAGTTTTCTCCCTGATCATGACCAATAACAATTTGCAACTAACCCCCTAAATGATGACAAGCATTTATCACCCATAGAATGATCAAAAGTCACCCACCCTGCCTCTTCGGAATGTGAGCATTTTGTTCTCTATACCACTTCCTGTTGTCTGGGAGTGATGTCATCTTTAGGGGACCCTGAGGAAATTGGGACAATGGTTAACCTGGCAGAATTAGCTGTATTAATTTTTGTTTAGTTTCTGTGTTCTGGGAAAGTATAGAGCTTGTCTGAAGTCTTGTCTGGAGTAGTCTGTGAGGTTCACCATCTCAACTAGCAGCTTTGAAATTGTTCTGGATGTAAAATTTTGAGGAAACTGCAACAGAGGCATTCTGAGAAACTAGATCACATGGGCTACTTGCCTTCATTGGTGTCTGGTCCTTTTGTTCTGAAAACACACAAACTCTTAAAGGAAGCATATATATCTGTATTAACACAAGTAAGGAATGCGTGGTGTGTATAAGTCAGCTAAGGATGATTTTCTGTTTTGTGTTTGAGCAGGTAAAAGGTATCTGCCAACTTTATAAGTTCATTTGAACTGTATAACCAAGCCTCTATCTCTGACATATGAAAGGACGACATGTAATAATAAGCCATAAGGACTCTATAGCCAACAGGATTTAGTGTGTCTCATCCAGTCTCAGAGCTGTTCCCGTGCAGAGGGATCAGCATATATATCACCTGTCTTGTAGTATTTCCTATCTTCCTCCCTTATCTCTGTAGCCAAGATCCTCAAGAGGTGTCCCCTGGTCAAATACTATCTCTGTTAACTTTGAAGGAATCCACAGGGTTTTTTTTGTTTTCTGTGGAAACAAAGTTATAACCTCTCACCCAATACAACATATTTCCTGACTTCCATACTGAAGCCAAGACATCTCTATAGTATATAAGCTGATTTAATTCAACAGTCCCTTCCATAAGCCAATATCTCTTAGTAGCGGTCATTTGCTCATCAGCCTTCAAAAAATTCAAAGTGAACAAAACACCATGCAGGATGCAGATGTCCTGTGTATTTCCCATCATTATGTGTCTTATTCTTTTTATATTATTTTACTCTTTCTTTAAGACTTTATTATTTTTAAAGTACGTTTTTCTATGTCTTTCTATATCCATTTTTCATTGTATCCGTTTAAAAGATTTCTCATTCTGGACCACCTTACTGCAGACCTGTGGGCCTTTCTGACCGCATGAGCCAAACTTTAAACCTACATGTGCTTCTGCACATGGTGCTGGTTTGCTCAAGCTGTTGGTTTGCTTAAGCCACATCTCTGTATGCTGTGAGCTGCCTAAGAGACTGCAGACTAGAAAACCTCATCTGGCTTTGTGTGTTTGGAACATTTTTAAAAGCTTTCCTCAGGTTCTACGTGGAAATATATGGACCCATGTTGGGTACCATGTGTACCAGTACTTTCTCATTGGAACCACCAGCTCACAAATAAGAACATGGAGACTTCTTATTAATTATGAAATCTCAGCCTTTAGTTTAGGCTTGTCTCAACTAGCTGTTGTAACTTAACCCATTTATATTAATGTACTTTCATCCATGAGACTTATTACTTCATCTACATACTATCCATCCTGCTTCTTCTGTGTCTGACAGGCGACTCAGCCTTTCTTCTTCTCAGAGTTGTCTCTGCCTGGAAGTCTGGTCTATACTTTCTGCTTAGCTATTGGTCATTCAAACTTTTATTGCACCAATCATAGTAAAACATCTTCACACAGTCTACAAATATCCACAACAGCCAGTCCCTGACCCTGAGTTCCTAAGTCTTTATACCTTCTCACACTCACCTTTCTTTGGGTGTTTCCCTGTGTTACTTAGTTTTCACAGTCACCTTGCTATGACATAGGTCATCTGGGAACAGTCTTATTTAAGAACTATCTAGATCAGGTTGGCCTGTGGCCATGTCAGCAAGAGATTGTCTTGCTTGCTAATAGAAGTGTGAAAACACAACCCATTGTGGGCAGCACTATTTTATAGGCAGGGCTGTGAACTGCATAGGAGTAGAGAAAGCTAGAGGAGTAGCAAGCAGGCAAGTTGCAATTTTCCCCTTTGCTCCTGGTTGTGGATGTGATGTGACTAATGACTTGATTTCTTGCCTTAACTCCCCAAGTATGCTGAACTGTAATTTTTGAGTAGAAGCCAAACAGACTCTTCTCTCCTCTGTTTTTTTTTTTTTTTCAGGATGTTTTTCATAGCAACAGAATTAAGCCTAGAATACTAGTGTGTAAACCACACACCCTCCCACGTTCATTTTCTTATCTCATTGGAAAAGTGGCTTTGGGGTTTTATAGAACTTATTCTCAGGGCAGGAGAGATGGCTCAGTGGTTAAGAGCACTGACTGTTCTTCCAGGGGACCTGAGTTCAATTCCCAGCAACCACATGGTGGTTCACAACCATCTGTAATGAGATCTGGCATCCTCTTCTGACCTGCAGACAGAACACTATATCCATAATAAATAAAAGTGTGTGCCATAGCACCTGACTTTTTAAAAAAAGCAACTTATTCTCTGGATTCCAGTCTCTACACTCTCCCAATGCCCTTCCATTAATGTATCTCTTCTCTATCTCATATCCATAATCTCTCTATTAGTTTATATAGCTTCTCTTCTATTGCTTTCTCACCAATCATATAAATAACATTGACTCTTATCTTAAAAAGCAGAGGTTTCATGTTCTACACATCTTCTCTTTATCTGTTGCTGTTCTGTTTTCATTTCTCCCATGAATAAAATTCTTTGCATTTTCACTGCTACCTCAGATTATAGAGTCTAGATGGCATGATCAACCAAAGGTTTGCGCAGTGTCTGGACAATGGTGTGTGTATTGCACAACACGCAATAAACACTATTTGTAATTATAATAAGGGTGCATTCTAGAAGAAGTAAACAAGGGCATAAAATTCATCTTCCGTATGGTTATTATTCCATTTGTATGAGAAGTCCACTAAGTCCACTGAACCGTATCTGGCCACATCTGTTTGAAAACCTACCAGTTTTTATGAACATTAAATAAAAATGCTTAGATTTAATGTCCATTTATCATATTCATGAAAAAATAATGAAATGGAAACAGTAAAGTTAAAATCATTGAGAAAAAGTTTAAATATTCACAAGTTTGAGGCTTTAATATATAATATATACATATAAATGTACGTGTGTGTATGTGTGTGTGCGTGTGTGTGTTAAAAAAATCAAACATCTGCTTTTCTTGCTTTGAAATTTTCTATATTAGAAGATGCTTTTTTTCTTCTCTGGGTTTTAACCTAATCGTAGATTCAGAAATCACCCCCAAGTTCTCCCAGCACTTGGGAGGCAGAGGCAGGGGTTGACAGGGGTTTCTGTCCTGCCCAGTCCTGCAGTCGTTAAGTCGCAAGGAATCACACAGAGGTCTACATTAATTATAAACTGCTTGGCATATTAACTTAGGCTTCTCATTAACTTTTATAACTTATATTAGCCCAAAATACTTGCTTGTGTTAGCTACGTGGCTTGGTACCTTTTTGGGCAAGGCAGGCACATCTTTCTTGCTCTGTGTCTGGCTTCCTCTATATCTGGGTGACAACTGCAGACTGACCTTTCTCTTCCCAGAATTCTCCTGTTCTCATTGCCCTGCCTCTACTTTCTGCTTGGTTGCCCTGGCTATACTTCCTGGACAATTAGCATTTTATTAAAATACAATTGACAGGATATAGACCATTGTCCCATGGCACTCCCCTCCCCCTTTTTTAAACAGAAACTTTGAATTGAATTTCCTTTGTTTAGGCATTCTCCTGACCATTATTCATAACAACTTGTAACCAGAATTCTAACCAAAGGCAAACATCTATAATCCATTTTTTGGAAATGTGAGCATAGCCTTCTAGGCTACTTCCTGCTGATTGGGGCACTGATAGTCTTATGGGGACCTAAAGAAAATTTTTAATTATGATCAAGTCCTGACTGGAGTATTCTGTGAGGCTTGATCATCTCAAACAACAGTCTTGAATCTATTCTTGATGTAGAACTCAGACATCTGGGCCATTTGCTCCTATTGGAGATTTATCAGGGGGTCTTCCTTGATCTAAACTGAATTTTCTTAATCCAGAATGAATCCACAGCCTCTCATTTCCTGTGGAAACAAAGGCAAAACCTCTTCCCCAAAGTAACATATCTTTTGACTTATATTTTAAAGTCAAGGCATTTTCAAAGTATGTATGTTAGATTAATTCAGCAGCATTTATAATCATATATCTTTTGGCAGCTGTTGCTCCTTCCTCAGCCATCAGACAATTCAAAAGCAACACAATAACATATAATATCCAGACTCTCTGTGTATTTTCCTTTATGTGGTTTTATTTTAAACTCTATTTCTTATTTTTATTTTTAATTTTTGACTTTTTTGAGACAGAATTTCTCTGTGTATCTTTGCTGTCCTGGAACTCATTCTGTAGACCAGGCTGTCCTTGAATTTACAGAGATCTACCTGCCTCTGCCTTCTAAGTGTTGGGATTAAAGTTGTGTGCCACCATACCCAATGACTCTCTCTTTTTTTCATTTTAAGGACTTTATCCCTTTTTTTCTCCCAAGCCTACATATATTTTTAAACACACAGTAAACTCCTTAGAGGTTTTCTTCATCTTTGAATCTATCTTTATTGTATATCTCTCTTTTTTAAAAAGAGAGTCTTTAATTTGCTAAGTTATATGGCTAAGATTAAGGCCGTGGCTTTGAAGGAGCCCATTCCTTAGCTTTCTGAGAGTTTAGCCTCAAGGCAGAGGTACCAGTGGAGCCGTGTGTATTGCCACAACTCTATGGCGTTTCAAGGTCCCTGCCACTACCAACAAGCATGCTGTTAGCTATTGATGAACACCATTTAAATGCTTTGTGGTAGATCCTCTTAAAAGGGCTGCAAAGTTTTTGCAGCTAAAGCTGAATCAGGAAGCCTCTCTTAAATGAGATATGCTTGTCTCTAGTAAAAAGAGCCCACCTGAAAAAAATGCTACCAAGAAGCCCAACGTGTGGATGGCTATATCTACAGAAAGTCTGAGAAAGCTTGGGAAAGAATAGAGTAAAGCATGTTTTCTTGGTAGCAGCAATTTCTTGGGTCTGCTCTGCTTGCCAAAGGCAAGCAAGTGCTCTCATCTAAGAGAGGCTTCCTGACAGCTTTAGCGGCAAAACCCTGCAGCTCTTAAGAGGTCCTGCCACGAAACACTTAAATGGTATTGATAAAAGCTGACTGAATGCTTGTTTGTTTTCAGCTGTAGCAGAAAAAAAGTTGTGCTGTTTTAAAATGCTGGTGTTCTGGTCTGTCCTGCAAGGGCAAACTCTGACTGTTTGAGGCAGGAGGGCTGACTACAGAGAGAGGACTTGAGTGTTGTCTGTGGACATAATGCTGCAGCTTGCTTGCTGGCAAGGACCTTGAAACATTGTAGAGTTGTGGCGATGAACAGGGCTCTGGCGGGTACTTCAGCCACAAGTCTGGAATGGCAGAAAGCTAAGGAATGGGCTGGATCCAGCCGCCAAAGCCACGGCTTTAATCCTACCTATATTGCTTGGTAAATCAAAGACTCGTGTGGTCAGAAAAATAGAGAGAGATACAGTAAAGAGAGCGGAGCGTCAAAAACAAAGAAAACTTCTAAATGATTTACAGTATGTTAAAAATATATGCAGGCTAAAAGTTAAAGTTTTTAAAAGTAAAAGAAAAAGAAGGAAGAAAGTAGTTGGGTGTGGTAGTACATACCTTTAATCCCAACACTTGGGAGGCAGAGGGAGATTGACCTCTGTGACTTCAAGGTGTGGTAGCACATGCCTTTAATCCCAGTGCCTAAAAGGCAGAGACAAACAGATCTCTGTGAGTTCAAGGTGTAGTAGCATACACCTTTAATCCCAATGCCTGGGAGGCAGAGACAGGTGGATGTCTGAGAGGTTAAGGACAGCCTGGTCTACAGAGTTATTTCAGGTCAAAGATACAGAGAACCTGTCTCAAATACAAAAAGTTAAAAGTAAAAATAAATGAAATAGAGGTTAAAACAAAGCTGCACAAAGATGGAAAATACACAGAGAATCTTGATACTGTATGCTATTATGCTCTGTTTGAATTGTTTGAATGCTGAGGAAGGAGCAACAGATGCTAAAAGATATTTGTTTATAAATGCTGCTGAACTAATCCAAGGTAGATATTTTCAAAATACCTTGACTGCAGAATTTGGATCTAAGGATATGATACTTTGGAAAAGAGTTTCTTCTTTTGTTTTCACAGAGGATGAGACGCTGTGGATTACTTCTATTACAATATGGTATGATAGACCACGCCCACCTGAAAGGTTGCTGTGAACACCCTCAAAAAATTACTTTGCTCAACTGCTGACTGAGATGAACCTAGCAGACAGGTTATCCCATAAAAGATCTGAATAACAGCGCCCCCATTCAGCAGGAAGCAGTTTGGAGAGAAATAACTGCGCCCATATTCCCAAATACTGTTTATAAATGTTCTTTTACATTTAAAGGGGGAGATGATATAGGTATGAATAATTTGCATTGCTATAGATTTTAAGGTCAATTTTGTTATATGTATATGTATTTCTGATATTGATTAAGGTATGGTGATTGTGTAGTTCATTTAAAAATGTAATGTATATAGGTTGTTATCATAGTCACATTTGTAGTCATGTTAGTTAAGATTTTCTAGATGTACGTAGATGTATTTTAGATAGGCATTCTTCATATCTTTCAAAGATTATAAAATACGGCATTTTAAGTGTTTTAATAACTTAGGGTTTTTCTGACAATGAGATACGTCTGCTCCTGGCAGCACCAATCTACTTAAAGAGGAAGATGGGCATCAAAGAGGATCGTTATGGAGTTTGATAGCCATTTGGGTAAGAAACTGCTCTTGCCTGGACTATTGCATAAACTGAACACAGAGAACCCGCAGAGAAAGGACTGCTGAACTTTCCTAAAGGTGGGATGATCTTTCGGGGTTCCTGATTCATGAAAGAGTCTACAAGACATTCTGCAGGACACAGAAGATAGTGACTGAACTGACTTTGAAATTTCCTGCTTCATGGAAATGTCTCTGGATACTATGGGCCTGTAGGCCGAAGATGGATGCCCCAATGGTACAGAGAAACTTTGGGTGACTGTCCAGGCAGCGAGATGTCTCTGTCATTTCTAGAGTTTGGAAGTTGCTTATTTCTTGTTTGCTTAGGTAATATTGTATCTTTCTGGAGTCTTTGATGGAGTTGAAGAATAGTTAGTTTAGTTATAGATTTCCTTTGTTATGATAAAAGATAAAATAGATGTAAATATTGTAACTGTAATTCTTGCTTGATAACTGTTTTGTTATATGTAATTTTGCTGTTAAAGTTAAAGCCTTCCTTTTTTTGTTTAAACAAAGAAAGGGGAAATGATGGAGGAAGGTCATTGGCTAATAAAGAAACTGCCTTGGCCCATGTGATTGGCCAGCCTTTAGGTGGGTGGAGTAAACAGAATAGAATGCTGGGAGGAAGAGGAAGTGAGCTCAGACGCCATGCTCTCCTCTCTGGGGCAGACGCGATGAAGCAAGCCGCCAGGTCAGACATGCTGAATCTTTCCCGGTAAGACTGGTGCTACACAGATTATTAGAGATGGGTTGATGGGGATATGAGAATTAGCCAGTAAGGGCTAGAGCTAATGGGCCAAGTAGTGTTTAAAAGAATACAGTTTGTGTGTTGCTATTTTGGGGCATAAGCAGCCAGGCGACCAGGAGCTGGGGCAGCAGGAACACAACCCGCAGCTCCCACTACATAACTTTATTCTTTTTGTATCTAGAATTTTTTCCCAAACTCTCTCAGGTTTTGTGTGGATTTAGCTGTTCATGTTGGAGCATGGCCCAGAAAGCTGGCATTTCAAAACTGCAGGGTTTTTTTTCTGCTACTGCTGAATCAGGAAAACCTCTCTTTTTTTTTTTCGAGGCAGGGTTTCTCTGTGGTTTTGGAGCCTGTCCTGGAACTAGCTCTTGTAGACCAGGCTGGTCTCGAACTCACAGAGATCCACCTGCCTCTGCCTCCCGAGTGCTGGGATTAAAGGCGTGTGCCACCACCGCCCGGCAGGAAAACCTCTCTTAAAGGAACCATATTGTGCCACCAGCAAGCAAAGCCCATTCAGGAAAATAAATGCGGCTAAACTTTGTTTTTTAGTGTCTAGAATTCCCTTTTAAGCTTTCTCAGGTTTCAAGTGAATTTTAGTTGGTCCCATTGGGCACCAGTTGTTGCAGGGAGGGAGGCCACTTGTTTGTTTCCTGCTGTTCAACCCCAAGATAATCACACAGAAACTATATTATTTAAATCACTGCTTGGCCTATTAGCTGTAGCTTCTTATTGGCTAACTCTTACATCTTAATTGAACCTATCTCCACTAATCTGTGCACTACCACAAGGTTGTGGCCTACCAGCAAAGTTTTAGCATGTCTGTCTCCAACGGGGCTACATGGCTTCTCCTTGACCCCACCCTTCTTTCTCCCAGCATTTCGTTTAGTTTTTCCCACCTAGCTCTGTTCCCCTAAAGCTCTGCTATAGGCCAAAGCAGTTCCTTTATTAACCAATAATATTCAAAACATACAGAGGGGAATCCCACATCCGGCAGGCAGATTTCTTGAGAGTTCAAAGCCAGCCTGGTTTACACAGAGAGTTCCAAGACATATTAGAAATACCCTGTCTCAAAAAAGAAAAAAAAAAAGAAAAAGAAAAAAGGAAAAAAAAATAAGGAATACCCCCAAATATTTATATGTAAACATTTCCCACAGAAGTTAGACATTGAATCTTAGGGAAGTCACTGAGATAAGAAGCTTTCCCTCAGAGAGAAGCTATGAATAGTCCCTTAATAGACTGAAGATAGACCTCGGGCTGAGGAAGAAGGGGAGGGACCGAAAACGAAAGCGCTCATTTTCTTTTTCAAGTGCATGTATATGTGGCCTGCCTGTGTATATGAGCTTTAGCATGTGTGTGGGCAGTGCACATAGAAGCCTGAGGCTGACATAAGAAGCCTTTCTCAAATATACTTCACCTGACACACATCTTCAATACCAATACTGGGGAGGCAGAAGCAGGAGAATCTCTGTGAGTTTGAGTTCTGTCTGGTATACATAGAGGACTCTGGAAAAGCCAAGACTATAATAAAGAAACCCTGTCTCAAAAACCAAAGCAAAGCAAAATTTGCTCCACCTTATGTGCTCAGGCAAGGTCTTGCCTCTTTGGATATGCTAGCTATCCAATTTGATGTTTCCACCTCCCCAGCACTGGAATTATAGGACAGTCATCATACCCACCTGGGCTTTCTGTGGGTTCTGGGGATCTGAACTCTGATTCTCACACTTGTGTGACAAGTGCTTTAACAGCAGAGCAGTGTCCTCAGCCCTCACTGTAAGTTATAGGGGAAGAAGAAGCTACGCGGATCAAAGCTTCCCAGTCACTACCACAGCCGATGAAGAGCAACGCAAAGGAAATCTTGAGTGACATTTCTGACAGCAAGCTACAGAAATAGCAAGGTGACAGAAGAGGCCGTCATAAATAGAAGATCATTTCAGAACTTAATAAGATGCCCCCTAATATAAAAAGCACAGAGCCTGTGTGGGATTTAACCTGGGCTGAAGAAGAATGAGGTGTAAGACTTACCAATAAGGAAGCCATGTGTGGAAGCCAAGAACCCCTGGCTATGTTTAAATCGCCCTAGTGGATATTTTTGTAGATCTTGAAGTATTTCCTTCTGTTACTGCTATTTATGTCTGTTTCTAACTTGATTGACTGAGCTAAGGTACAACCAATAAATAAGGAAGGTTGTAGTTCTATTAACACAAAGTTTGTTTTTGTGCCAATAGCGAAGGTGGAGGATAGACCTTATTCTTAGTTGATCGATCTAGGCATCACAGATCAACAACAAATCTTCATATTGGCAAGCAGGCCAGTCAATATCTTATTACTATTTAATAAGAATCACCGTGCCATTGCAGTGGCAGAGAAAATGTTAGCAGAAAAGTTAGTGTTAAAGACTACAACTACTGATGAGAAAATGGGAAGACACCAGATAATAAGAAAAGTTAACCTCAAGTTAAGATCCTTGGGATCTTTTCAGACCCCAGAGCTAGTAAGTTTTGAGTTGGACTAGTTGCCGTCTTCAAAAGTCCACTTCTTTGTCAGAACAATAGGGGATCACACCAAATAACCTCAAGCCTGCCTTTCAGCTCTGAAATCTCTAGTGAACATTCTAGTTTGAACTTTCATTGGTTTAAGGATGTAACAAGCAGATGACTGACCCATAGAATGTTCCAGGAACGTGTGACGGTGCCTTGCTGAAGCACACTTAAACCGAGCAGCGTAGATGTGAGTGTGTGCCACTATTGATGAACAAATGTTGAACGTGCTTCACTGTATCTCCAGAGAGTGATTGATAGGTGATGCATCAATTTCAAGGTTGGTGAATTCAAGAGAATTGTTGTCAGTGGTATCGCTTCTTTAAAAAAAAATTACGTCCTTACAGAAAAGAGACAAATTGAGACAGGATATGCATAAAGCAACAATTTATCACAAACATCCACTTCTGATTGTGGAGGAGGGAGAACATGTGCTTGAGTGCCTTTTGTTTCTGTTTTTGTCCAGAAAATTTGTGGAGCATTTTTTAAATGGCTTAGTATTTCTGTTTTGACACAACTGTCTCCCTTTTCAAAGTGGACTCTGATGTCACAGGGAGCTGCTTTCTACAGGGTTCGATCAGCCCCTGCTAACACATCCTGCAGAAAGGGATGAATAAAAAGACTGAGTTCATTCTGTGCCAGACCTCCGGCACCCCTTCCAAAGAGCTCAAGAAACTGCCAGGTCTAAATGAGAGGAAGAGAGTTTGTCTGTCTTCCAGATTTCTCAATCCCTGTTTTGACTCCTTTACCATCTTTCTTTTCTGGAGATGAGTTCTCCCTCTGTAGGTCTAGCTAGTCTTGAACTCACTGTGTAGATCAGGCTAGCCTCTAACTCACAGATCCACCTACCATTGCCTCCCGAGTTCTAGGATTAAAAGGATGCTTTGCCATATCATATATATGTATATGTAAGTGTGTGTGCGTGCACACAAACACACACACACACACACCTTAGTCTTGTCTATTTAAACCTTCTCTAAGCTTGGGATATTTTAGCTTTCCAGTATTTTCACACTGAATGAAAACAGTTTTAAATTTTAAAATCACAGAGCACAAATAGTTCACAGAAAACTTGATTTTAAATCGATGAATATCAAGTAAGAAAAACATAAAGATCGTCTTCAAACAACTTATCTGCCTTTCATTGTAAAAGATTCTAATACTCATGACAGGGGCTCTGCAAATGAGTTCATCTTTAACATGGCTAGCCACACACCAAAAAAAAAAAAGGAGGGAGGGGGGAGGTAACTTATTTGATGGAAGCCCACCCTGGGTCTAATTTAGAAGTTTCCCATTTATGTCATGTCAGATTTGGGAAGGCTGAGCCTCACGGAAGGCATTGGTCTGACTGTCTCCCAAGCTTGATACCCAGGGTTCATGACTGCAGTTCCTGGCACACTCATACATATTCATACCTTCGCTAATAATTTGCAAGCCAAATTCATTTGGCTTCTTTCACCCCATCAATCTTATAATTAATAAGGGTGGTGCTCTTGTTTCGCTTTCCTCCGAAAGGAAAGATAAATGAAATAAAGAGCCATCCTGTAAATTTAAATAGGAGTGCCTTTCACTGATTAAAAGCTGATGCTATCATATGATGGTGGTGGGGGTGGGTCCTTAGGCTATTGCTGTCTCTGGTGGGGGTGGGTGATGGGCAGGGCAGAGGAAGTGTTTCCAGATGTGGCTTGCACGAGTCTGGAGAACTTCGTTATCAACTAAACAGTGCCTAGAAAAACTTTGAGGTGGCTGTTAGAAACGACTGGTTGAAAACAAAAACAAAAACAAAACAAATCGTTGGTGCAGGTGTGCAATGCTAGCACTGAGGAAGATGAGGGGCCCGCAAGTGCAAGCCAGGCTGAAGACTGTGAAATCCCACTTAGCCAGGAGCTACATCGGGAGCCCTGCCTCAAAGAGAAGAAAAATGAGTTGTAAGCTACATATTTGAAAACTGCTTTCTTACCCATTGTCTGCCTTCATCTAGATGGAACCATTGCGTGTCCAGGGAATTTCTGAACAAGCCTGCAGATCTCTGCTCGGCAAGTCAGAGAAATGTTAGAAAAGTTGTCCAAATTTACTAACTATTGATGGGTGTTTGAGGCAACCGCCTTTGCATTAACATGATAGTTGTGTTTCTCAATCTGATTGGAAAGAATTTGGTTTCCATAGGGATGTTGGGGGTGGGGTGGGGGCTTCAAGGACATGATTTTACAAATGTATCACAGGAAAGGCTGGGTATTGTCTGCTCTCACTGGGTTTTTACAGTTTGTTGAGAGTAGTAGGGAATCAGGTTGAACATAAGTTAGAACAAACTGTGATGATCGAGGTTGTGTGACCCCGTCGATAGTCCATGACCTGACTCTACACTCTCCTTGAACTTAAAGTCCTAACACTTGTGAATGAGCTGTAAGGGAACGTAAGGATGTGACCATATATTATTTGAGGAGTATTGTTGGAGATGATCTTGTCACCTGAGTTTCTCATTTGTTTGAGACAGGCTCTTAATACATAGTCTTGAACAGAACTCATGGCAAACCTCCTGCTTCACCGTTCCCTCTAGAGAGGTAGAATTATAAGGTTGAGCTGCCATGCTCACATCTTGCCTAGTATTGTGGAAAAACAAAACAAAACAAAAAAACCGCACCTTTCATCCCAGCACTTGGGAAACAGAGGCAGATGGATCTCTGTGAATTAGGGGCCAGCCTGGTCTATACAGCAAGCTCCAGGATAGCCAGTAAGCCCTGCCTCAAAATAAATAAAATGGCCAGTAATCTTATCTGGGAAGGTGGTGGAAGGGAGTCTCGGGTGCTCGATGCCCTCTTTCTGAATTTGTTTTGTTTTTAAGAATGTACTGAAGCTACAGATATTCTCAATCTTCCTGGTCCCCCTGGACCGGGTTTTCTCTACCTGCCAGTTCCTGAAGTCGCTTATACAATAACCAGTCTGAGACTTAATATTAATTACATACTTTTTGGCCTATTAGCTCAGGCTTCTTATTAACTAACTCTTACATCTTAAATTTACCCATTTCTATTATTTTATATTTTACCACGAGACTCTATTATTTTATATTTTACAATTCAAGATTTTATTACCTCACATCTTGCTTCTTGGGTGGCTACAAGACAGATGCCTGACTCTGCCTTCTTTCTCCCTGCATTCAGTTTAATTTTCCCGCCTAGCTATATTCTGCCCTGTCATAGGCCAAAGCAAATTTTTTATTAACAAATGATAACAAAACATATTCCCAGCATGCAGAGGGAATCCCACATCAGTACCATGTTCAGGACAGTACACGTTAGACAACGCTAAGCACAATGTGCATGTAATCATTTATTTCACAGCAAAAACAATGGACGAGAAATGTTTTTCTCACCCGAGGAAAGTCAGTGAGTGTCCTTCTGACATTAAGGCAAACACATGAAGGAGGGAGAGCCTGGCCTCCTCTTGGGGCCGTGTCCCCCCCCCCCCCCCCGCCAGACCAGTTTTGTCCTTTGCTTCAGAGGTTGGGTGGACTGAGAGGGCCCCCAGAACACAAAACTCTAGAGGAGAAGCATTCAGGGTCCCCATATGCCTTGAAAAGTGATTTTGGCTGGGGAGAGCAAAGATGGGCTCCTTAGCACATGCAAGAGGTTTGCCTTAGCTTCTAGCAAGTCCTTCTCAACTGTGCTCATCTGAGAGGGAACTTAGAAAAGCCACTTTGGGAGCAGATGACTCTTCCCTCCGCTCTCCTATTATGGGAAACCAGAGCAAAAGCCTGGAGGATTTCAGGGCTTCCCTGTTACTCTTTTTGGCTGCAGGCCTGCCCTCTGATTTGATAGTAAACCTAGAGGTGACTGTCACAGGGGACAGAGTGAGGCTGAGCGATATTTACCGCTTCCCTCATGCCAAATTTGCCCTCCAAGCCAAAATTTGCCCTCCAAGCCAAGGGAAGTTTCTCTGCCCCCAGCACCATCCAAATACAAGGCTGTTAGAATAGAGTGGGCCTGGGCATGGCCAGTGACCTCTTGTACTTTTCTCACAATTTAATTAAAGTCTACTAGAGTCTGAGCACTTAGGGAGTCAATGGATGTGGTTCTCTTGGCTGGTGATTATCCAAGGCCACATCCTTTTCAGTTAGATGACAAATCCCACATGTTCACCCTGGCCAGCATCTGCAAATCCCAAGAATCTTTCAGCCCTGAGGACCCATGAACTTAGGTAGAGCTTGGAAGAGAGGCAGAGAAAGCAGAATTGCCCACACCTCTTGCAGAACTCTGACTCCCTTCAGGAGAGGTGTGTACCACAGGGCCAGGAGCTAAGAAGGCCTCCCTCCTTGCTGTTCCCAACTTCTTATGACTACATGCCAGCTCTGCCCTCAGCTACAGGGACCTGAGAAAGGGTGTCCATGGGGTTTAGCTTTATTTCATCTTCTGGCTATAAAAGGCTTGGAAATGGGGACGGGATTGGGGCCTAGGAAAGGAGATGATTGTAGCTTCAGAGCTGTGTGCTTGCTTGTATTTTGAAAAGGAAGGAAGAAATGGGGGCGGGGCATTGTGCATACCAATTAAGCCAAAGTTCTCTCACTCTGGGGGTGGGTGGTGTGGTCTGGGGTCTGGAATGGGCACCTTGGGTTTAGGCTCATTTAACACTTCTCCCAAGAGTCTCCTTTGTCCTGCAGCTGAGCTGGGGGTGAAGCACTCCCCCCAGAAGCCCCAGGATCTCCAGTGTTTCCTGTGGGCACACTGGGTTCCTGGCTTGGTTTCTGTGTGAAGGAAAAATATGACTCCTGCTAGTTTTTATATCTTTAAATCACGATTTCCTGAGGTTTGCGTTTCAGGCCAAGTGAAGTAGATAGCTGAGGAGAGCTTGGGTAATGCCAAATAAAAACTGCCGGGAATGATAATTTGAGTAAAAGCTTCAAAGTAGGCTAACTTTATGGCGGCATGGCTGGGCTTGGTTCCACGTTCAGCTAGAAATATATATTAGCGGTGTGTGCGTGGCCACACTGGTATTCTAAACATCACACACAATCCCACTTCAACTCCTGACATCCCAATAGCGACTTCGCGTGAGCGCATTTCCGAGAGAAATACTTCGGACTCAATAGACAGCCTGGGTTACGACCCCACCCCCAAACAGGAGTCACTCTGGAAGCGCTGCGGAGAAAGGAAGAGTGAGATGCAGGAGGAGAGAGCGACCAACAATGGAGGAAGAAAGATGGATATATGAGAGGAGAGAGGGGAGGTGGGGACACCAAGGTCAGAGAAGCCTTGCAAGCCACTGCCAAACTCCAATATCTCTCCAAACAGGTTCAGATCTGGTTTCAGGCGGTCTCGTGCCCCACGTCCACGGTCCTCTGGGAGCTTAATTCACTCCTGCCCTCTCTTCAGAATGACTTTTGAACCTGGGAAAATAATTGCATTAGAGCAGATTACTTATAACCGATAGTTATCCGTCTTTTGCTGGTCGACAGAAGTCTATTAAACTCGGCACAGCCATTACCAGCTGAGCTCTAGAGCGTGCCTTCATTAAGAAAATTAAAACCGTGTTTTCGAACCTAAGCCGAGCCTGCCCAGTCTCAGGAGTCTGTGACAACCCCCGAGGTTTCCCAGAGTCCAGCGTTTGCCAGAAGCAATCTCTTTGCCTTTTAGACCCCGTAGATCTGGGCGGGAAAGGTCGAGTTGCAGGAAAGTAGGGATGGATATTCAAGCTCGAGGAACTCCGTCATTCTTCTTGACCCGCCCATCCTATGGCCTCCACCACTCCTTGCCTGGGTCTTTCCCCTGAGGCTATTCGGTTGCAGGCGGGCACACCTGTCCGTGTGTCCGTGTGTGGCTCTGGGGGACGTAGATAGCAGGTGGGGGATGTGGTGGGATCTGTGGAGGGGAGCGCGTAGGGTCGGGAACTTTCCCAGTTGACGGCGGAGGCTGGATACAGACACAAGTGCACGTGTATCCCGCGCGCGCGCGCGCACCAACACAACAGCGCCTGCTCCCTCGATCGAATGCCACAGCAGTTGCGACACTAACGTGGCCTGTGAGCTTTTGTCCACCCAGGCGCAGGCGGCCCGCGGGGCAACCAGACAGGCAGTGGCGTCCCCTAGGTCTTTTCCCTTTGGCAGGCTCCTGGGCCTTCGGGGACCTGCTTGGGTTTTCCTCTTTAGTTTGGCGACACACTCTCGTGAGTGCCTCTTGGAGACTGGACGCCACTTCGCTCTAATTTGGGGCGTATGGAACAGGTGGGAAGAACAGGCTGCCAAGAGGTCTCCGCTCCCCCTCTCCCTTACACCCTCAGTTTCCCCGAGTCTCTGGTGGAGAGAGAGCTCCCGTGCACACTCTCCCCGCGGGAGAGCGAGCTGCTCAGTAAGAGAGGTTGTGCGGCATCTGGAATTGTGCACGGTTGAAAAATATTTTTCTTTAGCACGGTTTATTTTATCTTTTTGATGTTGTTATTGTTGCTACCTGCTTCTCTTTGTTCAGCATTCATCTTTTTTTTTTTAAACGTTCATTATTCAGGAGCTCTCTGAAAGATCCACCCAACTCAAGTCTCTAAGGAAAACATAAGGGCTTTTGCGTGTGTGGGGACATCCTTTCTTGGGACTCTAGGGGCAAAGAGCTGCTGAATCTTTGTCAGAACGGTCAGTGATTGAGAGCTCAGCCCTCTTTTTCTGTTTAGTATGGGATTCTGGCTCTTAGGGGAAATAGCAACACCACTCCACTCCGGCATCAACAACCAAATGCAGGCCTTGGGGCGGGGCGGGGTGGGGGGGGGAGTTACTTGAAAGTACACAATGCTGATATTTAATTCTCTTTCCCACGTTCTCTACGTGACACAAAAACTTGCAAACTCAATTGACAGAAGCCGGCTGATAGCTGTGGACAAGGGAACATCTTTTACATCTGCTCGACTTTCAACTGCAAAATTCTGAACATTTCCAAAGAACAACTAAGTTCTTCTAAGAAAGAGGGGAACTAACACCCGGAATTAACGCTTCCTTTCCATCCAGTGGAGGCATCATTCGATTCCTTTGTAGCCCAGCTGAGAAAACCAGAGGTGTAGGACAGTCTGACCAGCAGCAGATCCGGGGTGTTTAAAGCAGGCTCCTTAGCTGATTTTTCCTTTCTTCCTCTTTAAAACAAAACAAAAACAAAGTTGCCTTTTTTTGTTCTTTTTAAGACAGAGCCCTATTCCTCCTAGAGAGTTGATTTTGTTGCCACAATATAGGCACAGGACTGTTAATAGGCATTTGAGAAGACAAGTCTTGGTGATCTCATTGTTTCAATCATAATCTTCAAGTGATTTAAGATTAATGACAGGGTATTTTCTGTCTCTTCTGGGGGACCTTTGCATCAGTTTACTTAGAACATTGAGCAGACTGCCAATGTCTCCCTATCTGATTAAGCCGAAGGTAGGCAAACACAGTAGGATTTCCACATGACTTCCATCCATGAGAGTATATTGCCGAAATACTTGTTGTTCCGGGTTCAGCTTCAGTGAGGTCCACTGCCTTTTTGTGTTTGTTTTATTGTGTTTATATAGCTACCTAGACAGCTATGTGTTCCACTGCGTGCATATACCTATATGCACACATATTTAAGGCAGCCTATGTGTTGTGCAATAACTTCTCTTACACTTCTGAGCTTAAATGGGGACCTTTCAAAAAGTCAACCGCCCTGCCAGGCTTCCCCAGAGAAGAATATACTTTTAAAGTAATTTTGAATGCAATGAACCTCAAAACAGGTTCCCTCCCATCATAACAGCTTGCTTGACAATACATATTTCAATTTATCTCAGTTATCACAATAGCCCCCACCAATGTTTCAAGCTCAGCTGCACGAGGCATCCCTATTCTGTCTAGAGCATCTAGATTGTCTGCTATCACTGCCTTGTCCTAGGATCGTCCCTTTCCTGTGGGGCCCCAGAGTTCCTGACCCAGGCCTCCAGCATCCACAGACGGGGGGGGGGGGGGGGGGGGGCGGCTGAGCTGTGAAAATGGAATCTGCAGAGAAGCCAGAAGAGAGAACGGATTGCGCAATCCAAGAGCTAGGCGCCCTGGGGAGAAAAGAAAGGAGGCTCACCTTTTGCTTCCGTCCTCCCCGCCCGCCGCTCTTTCCTCCCCCAGAGCCTCCAGAGCCTCGTTCCTCAGAAAAACCCCACGATCTGGTTCAAAAAAACAAAAACTCCCTGAGAAGGTAAAGTCGTTCCGCGTGGTAGGCTGATATGCTTGGTGTGGGCGTGGGGGGGTGTCTCACTGCTGCGGGGAGCCCCTTCTAGACTAGGCTGCATTGCCTGCGCCTTCTCCCAGGAGCAGAGGCGGTGGAGCTCGGCTCACGTTACCTGTGTGCTTTCGCCTTCCACACCACGCAGAAATCCCTGGCAAGAATAATCGGGACATTGGAAGGATGCCGCTGTGCACCGAACCCCAGCCCTCTGAAATGGTGCACCTTGCATTGGACGGGAAGCGTCGGAGTGAGATGAAATGCCCGCACTCCGGCAGGATGTTGGGGCGCTCTACAGCCACCCCGTCTACATCCAGCAAAAGCGGGAAAGCAGGACCAGGGAAAAACAAGAGTGGAAAAGACCTGTTTGTGTGTAGATACGGTGACAACTAAGAAAGAGAGACACAGAAAGAGACAAATTTTCGATGGGTTGGGGTCCCATTACTGTGCGCAAAAGGGTCACCCCAAATTTGGAACTGTTTACATTCCAAAAGTGATTCCTGTAGACTTTTATAAAACTGTGAAATTTCCCCAGGAGTTTAATTTTTAAAGAAATATTATTAGGAGTTCCTGGTTTCCCCTTATTAGATATCTATTTTTTAATTAAAAAAAACTTCCAAATTGTCCATTAAAACATTTCTTTGGACATTAAACCTGCAAGGGGGGAAGCAAGATACTGCAAAACACCACAGAATAAAGAGATTTAGAAAAAGTATTCTTTTGCTAAGGCATTTGGTGGTTTATTCCCCGAGGCCAAGAGAAGGTGTGGGTATCTTCCTATTTTGTTATTATTTTTTATCATTTATTCATTTAAATGCTCAGCCTTGACAAGCTATTCCCTTGCTGCAGCCGAACAAGGGTAGGAATGGTGGAAAGAGTAGGTGGGGAGGATGGGGGGTACAGAAAAACACCATTGGCTTCGCAGGGGGCTGGCCCGCCGCGCTCTGTGCTGCTGACCAGCAGGGGGCGCTCTGATGTTGTCCGTGGACCATCCGGCCGAGCCTCTCAGCGCTGGCGACACAGGCTTGGCGGTTTCACGCAGCTGCAGGAGGAAGGGGAGGAGGATTGTAGCTCCTAAATCCTCAACAGAGATTCCACTCGGGTTATTTACCTTGGGCTCGAAATGTATCTACGTTTCACTTCAACTAGCTTAGTGCTTCCGCACCGACCTCTTTTCGTCTGTGTCTTTACAGCGCACATATAATCACCAGTCTTGAAATATACATTAATGCAACTTATTAGGTGCGACGATGAATAGTCAACATTTTTTTCGCCTGTTAGTTCCGCTGATCCAAGCAGGATTTATTTGCAGATCTCACATCCCGGAATCATAATGCGCACCCCCCCCCCCCAAATAAAATTGGTCAAATGTTGACAACCTGTAAGCCAATCTAACACTCAAGATTAGTGATGGGAAACTAATGAGAAAATATCAGATCGCCCGGCCCGAGGGCTGCCAATTAAATCTTCGCTGATTGAAAAATAAAAGCGGACTTGGGGTGTGAGCCCAGCTCAACTTGAACTATTAATTTAACATGTTGCCGGTCCGGGCCTTCCCTCACTCCATCCGCGCCTCCCCCTCTCTCATCCCTCAGCCTAAAAGCCAAATGTTATTTCTCGAAATATTTCAAGAGGTTCAAATCAGAATAATCATTTCTTACACGGTAAATATTAGCCCTTTAAGCAATATGATTTAACTAATTAGAAAATTTACATCATTAAGTCTCAGGGAGAGAAAAAAGAGAAACAGATCTGCCAATCATTTTAAAGGAGACAGGCACTATTGAAGTGTGAAGAAATCGGCTCTAATTCAAAAAGGCAATCGGGCAGAAAAAGCCCTCAACATTACCCTGCTAGTTATTAATCAGAAAGGGCTCTCTCTTCTCCCCGCACCCCCTCCCCTCTGTGCGCTGAGTTAAAGTTCGTTTTTTTGCCAGTGGCCCATGTCATATTTATATTGAGGTTTTGTCTGCTAAAGGATTAAAATTTGAAAATGTTTCAATATGAGGAGAACAATCTTCAAAAGAAAAAAATATTCGCAGACTGGTAAACTTGTTGTGGTGCACAATTCTCACGGCCTTTATTTTTACTCTTTCTCCCCGTTAAGTTCCTATTTTGAAACCTGCTTGGTGAGAACTAGATAAAGTCTTTGTGCTCTGCTCCCCTCCCCCTCCGCCTACCTCCTCCTTCCTGCAAAGCAGAAAAGTACAAATACATTAACAAAGCCATCGGATTCCCTTGATAAAAAGGCAACGGTCTGGGCTTGTGCGTCAGGAATCTACTGAAAATAGGGGATCTGTCCGGTGGGTCTGCAATTGAGCATGATGCTCTGTTTCCCCACCTATGAATAGGGAGTCCATCGATGTGTAGTTAGAGAAGCAAATAAAAAGAAGGCAGAAAGGTGAGAATAATTTTAAAGTGCCCTGGTGTGTGTGTGTGTGTGTCTTTTTGTCTACGCCACTTCTTTTCCACTCAGCTTAAAACAGCAACCTCATTATATGTAGGTGCCCCTTCCCCATCATACCCTTCCTTACGCCCTCCGTTCACCACACACAGAGCCTCTCCCCAGTCTACTCTCCCAGCAAATGAACTGAGAGTGCACTGGAAAGGGAACTCTCTGAGGGTCCTCTGAGATGCTGGGCCCTTTCCGGCACCTCTGAGGACTCGTTTTTTAAACAGACCTTGGGTTAAAAAAAAATAGGAGCAATCCTTGGGCATTCCTTTGTTATCGCTTCTTAAATTATAAATAAGCCAGGAAGACTCACTTTCTGCCACACCCTCACTACAGCCCATCACAGCTCAATTTTCCGTCTCTCTGCTTTGCTTTTTAAAAAGTTTCTCCACCTTGCTTTTCCTCCAGTCCCTGGGCCTTGGGCTTCTCTGGGCCTTCTGAAACTCAGCAACCTCCTCTCCAAGCCATCCTCCAGGCCACTTGACTAGAAGTTTGCAGGATAGAGCAGTAGCAGGCTTGGGCTGTTAAGACACCAGTTAGTTCGCTCCGAGAACTTTAACCAGGTGGGGCGCGTGGAAGGAGAAAACATCTGTAAACAGTGCGTGCTCCTGAGACTGGGGAGCGAACCGGGACCCAGACGCTGGGGCACGCGTCAAATATGGCAGATTTTGTGAAAGAATCTTTCTGAGGTACACTTTAGAGAAAAGAGAAGGGGTGGGGGCACTGGGAAGCGTCTAGAATCTATCTGAAATGCACCTCTTTTTCTGGCTGTCCCAGAGCAGATGGTAGTACCTTGTCCTTTGCTCTGGGAAAGATTAAATGAACACTTCTGTTACTTGAGGGAGGTAGGACCCAGAGAGGTGAAAATGCTCCAGACAATGGCCTCTGGCCAGGACTGTTCCTTCCCAGTGCCGGATCCCCTGCCGAACTCCTTACCTTTGTAGCTGGTATTTCATTAGAAGCCAGTGCAAGGTTCCTGGCTAGGATCTCTGAGACGGAAAAAAGACATGGAGAACAAACGTCTCATGAATCTACTCCGAAGCTAAGAAACATTACAATAAAATTTACAGCGCCTTTAACAACTCGCAAGTAAGGCATTAAAATTCTCTTTAATTGAGAAAATATTGATTTTTAAGTCTAGAAAAAGCGAAATCGTAATTTAGCTGCAAACTTTCAGGAGAGAATATAGCGAGTTATGCGCCCATATAAATGGATCCACCCTTAATCCCCACATAACATCACATCTTTAATTGCCCTACTTTGTGAAGTGATAAAGACAAAAAGATAACCCCATCAAGGCAAATGCTTTATTTTTTTTAATCTAGAGAAGGGATCTAGAATATTTTCTTTTTTCGTTGATGTATGAAAAAAATTGCCTATCGTTTTTTGAAGTAGGGGGGAAATGTCCAATTGGGAAAAAAAAGAAATAAAAAGAACGGAAAACCACAGACCACTCTAAAAGCCACCCACAGTAGCAAATCCGTTGATATTCTTTACCAAAGGAGGAACGACGCCAACGCATTTAGAGCAAATGCATTCACAGGCAAAACTGCATCCTCCTTGAACGAAACAAATCTAGGTTTATTTTGTTACTTTATTCCCGGGTCCTGAAGCGGGGGGTGGGGTGAGGTGCAGAAACATTGGTGGATAGAGGAAGGGAAGAGAATCCGACTTTCTGTTATTTCTGTATCGGTTTTTGGTATTATAGAGGAGTGAAGAAGTTTTTGTGTGGTGGTTTTTCATTGATCAGTCACTCTGAGCTAATGTAATTATCCTCATCAATAGGACGCTGCAGAGAGAATCATTATGTGGGTGACATTGATAAATGACCGCCCAGGAACGGCCCTCTCTCGGGCAACCCCCACATCTGACCCTCCCACACACACAATGTAGTCATAGAAACACCTACAAGGACCTAGAGCGCCGCCCCGCCAGAGGCCGGAGAGGGAAGAAAAGCCTCCGGCGAGCGAGGTGGGGGCAGGAGCGGGGGGGGGGGGGGATGTCCAGATCCTAAACAGTTGCAAGACAAAACCAGCCAGCGGCCTGCGGGACTGGGCGGAGTGGCGGGAGGGGGACTGTCCCCGCGCGGCCCCCCAGCCGCCCAAGCACAGTCGTCTATAACAAAGTGCAAATCTGCCCGGTCCATTCCTCCACACCTTTCCCCACGTGCGACCTCACTGCAGGCCACCAAAAGATGCTAACGCTCAGGCACACACTACAGGAGGATTCGGCAAAGGGGTTTAAGGGTCAGGTCACCGAACTAGGAGGCGTCGGATTCTCACGCGCAGCCCTTCTCCCCTGCGTTCAAAACACCCCAAACACACAACAAACAAACAAACCAAATACCACAAAGACAGAGACTGGACGACACCTCCCCCTCTGGCGCTCCCGAGTTACTTCCTGAGTGACCCCTTCTTTTCACTTCACCTCCTAACCCAGGGCCTCTGATTATGAGATAATGGATTTTGAGATTGTTCCCGTCAGAGGAGAAAGAAAGGAAGGAAGGAAGGAAGGAAGGAAGGAAGGAAGGAAGGAAGGAAGGAAGGAAGGAAGGAAGGAAGGAAGGAAGAGAGAGAGAGAGAGAAAAGAAAAAGTCCCGTACCGAAACCCACGTTTTCATCTTTCCACTGTTTTATTTAAGCCAATGGGAAAGTATTGAGAGCAGTAATTGATTCATAATGATCCATAAATCGGTGTCGGAAAGCGGGGGGTGGGGCGGCGGTGCGAAGAGAAGGGGGCGATGCTGTTTATTTATTTTATTTCTAAAGCCTCAGCTAAAGTAGCTTTGACACTGTTGGGGCTGGAGGGGAGGGGCCGCTGGGCTCTGCCGGATCATCCATCATTCCTGTCACCCAGAGTCTGCCCCGAGGAGCAGTAGACGCAATCTCCCTTCTGTCTCTACAGCGAAACTATTAATATTAAAACCTCCCTTCAAACACTGCCCCGACGGTCCCCATTCTCATCACGATCTGACCGCCAGAGTCCAGCGCTGCACCTTCCTCCAGCCCCGGTGGGACTCCGGGGGCTCCCTACGAGAGCGCGACGCCCCTAGTTGATCACTGCAAAAGAAACTGTTCCGTGTCCCCTCCACCAGTTTGTAGCAGGTTCGTCTGTGCAGTAAATACACTCGCGAGGGGGAGTTCTTCTGCACTCATGACAGCTGGCCAGATACTCCTTGCTCCCCGCCTTCCTCCGCATCTCCCCTGCCCCTGGACCACAGCTAGGGCCACTGGGCCATTTAGACACCTCAACAGAGGACCCTTAGCATAGTGGCAACTTGTAGCGGAGGTCCAGGCTCCTTATCAAATTGCTGGCCTGCAAGACTAATGGAGAATTTGTGGAGGATCCCTTTGAAGGAAGGGCCCCTCTTTTGACAGCTGTTAGAGATATTAGCCACATTTCCCTTCCCGGATCTGCTCCGGGTTAACAGGCCTGCAGAAGTGGGAGGGCCAGCCGGCGAGGAGGACCTTGATGGACTGGGCAGACCCATCCAGGGAGCTGGAGTGGGGGTTCCGGTGTGCTGCTGACCCGGGGATGAGCAGGAGAGGGGGAGCGTGGAAGACTCAGCCTTCTCTGGACTTTTCTTCTCCTTCAAAATGTGGCTTTTTGCTCAATTCCCAACCCTTAACAGATGGCGACTGCAGCTCTCTCTCTCTCGGAATTTCTTGAAGAAAGGGAAACCTTTGGAGTTTATTTCTGCTTTTGCTTTTCCATATAAATAAAAAAGTGTTTTTATATTACTCTTGTTTTGGAGAACATAAGCAATTTTATTCAGACTACAGTATTTCCTTTAACACTATATGGTTGTCAAAACACCATTCCCAGTTTCTTTGCGTTTGACAGCTGAGTCTTTCTTAAATATACCCAAATCGGAACTCTTTATACTAAATAGTAAACCCGAGATAGGAGCGAGCGCCTTCTGAGGTGGTATAAAAAGCACTATAAAAATTGGACAAATTCATCATCCCTCTGTCATAGAATGGGGTGGGGGTGGGGCAAGAAAATGCATAGCTATTACTACAATTATCACTCATCTCCAAATATCTAAGGTTAAAATTAGCATGATAGGAGACAGATTGGCCAAGCTAGTAAGCTTAAGATGAATTTGCGAATTCAAACCAAGGCTCAACAGCTCTGGGCTCTAACCTTCGTGGAATAATGTAATAACTTTATAAAACACCTTTTATAAACACGAGCTCCTGATTAAGGAAACCCTTCAGCAGAAAGCAATGGAAGAAGAAACTGCCGATACCATTTTCTTTCCTCTCCACTGATGTGAGAGTTAGTTTATAACCAAGGAACTCATCAGGGTTTACATCAGAGCATTTAAAGTAAACATATGCAAATATTGAAATTTTACAGAAAGATTCCATGGGAAATGGAGCAAGGGAAAGGAGAGGGAAGCCGTGTGTGTTTTACAAGCTCAGTGTGTTTGTGTCAAGCAATGCTATTTCTAGGTTTAAAGAGCAGGGCAGTAATTAAAGTGATAAATGCACTTATAAAAATTTTACTTAACAATATAAAAGAAACAATAGCAATTTATATTCTTGCTCATTCACATGTAGAGTTTCCATTAAGGCTGGCTCAAGGGGAAGCATGGAAGAGCTTGCCTAAGATGCCACTATGGATTGCTTCCAAGTGTCAGTTTGGATGGTTAGTGAGCTCTTCCCCCATCAAGTTGAATCATCCATCTACCTCCTGTCTATTGTCCCTTTAAATGGAGGAGTCAACATATAAGAGTTAGAACGGTCTAGGCAGTGTATTTATTTGGAAAATCTAAGGGTGTGCAGGTACCTCCAGCTTATTCCACGTTTCCCACACCTTAGCAGACACTGTACAATATCTACAAGCATTTGCCTCTCTATCACCAAGTGAAGTTTTGAAAATGCTATCATATTGTCTGTTCTTGCCCTTTTCTTTCTTTCTTAAAGAAAATACGTGAGCCACCAAAGTGTCATACTTGCACGTCCCTGCACATGGAAAAAAAAACATCTAAAAGAATAGCACTGGGTCATTTGATTTAGATATTGATGCTTGATCATTCTTTTAAGCTTAGGATTCCCAACTCCATAGAAGGTATTTACTTATCTATAAACATTTCTATATAAGTTTTAATTTACATAGTCAACAGTACTTTAGAAAGATGGAAGAAATATAGATGAATCATGGCTGAGCACACACATTATTTCCTTTTATATAAAACTAATAATAAACCCTTCATTCTAGTGGTGGGTGCATAGGCAAAAGCTTTATGTGAAAGTACTTTTTAAAACATCATGCATTGATAATAAGACGGGCTGGCCACTTTGAAGGTGATTTCTCAGGCTGGTTACAATGCCCACAGTTTCATACCTTTGGAAGTTGTCTGCTGATGAAACCTAAGAGTCCAGACACACAATGAAAAGCTACAAATGATGACTTGCAACAGTGTCGCTGCGTCTTCACTGTACTCAGCTTCCTGTGGGGAGGGGACCATCACCTACTCTTATCAGTGCACAGTAACTGGCATCCTGCAACCTTCAAACCATTAAAAACACCAAAGCCTAACAAAAAATCAAAAATGAAATATTTATTACCGCATTTTGTGACTTAACACCTTTTTTTTAACATAACGTCACAGTCCTCATACAAGTATTTTTTAATGTAAATTTGACAAAGCTTAAAGGTAACAGCATTTTCTTCTAGTGAGGAACACGTGCTGAGAAAAGAGGATCCCATGGACATACAATACCAATTCCACAGCAGATCTGATACTAGCAAAAACATTCTTTTTTTTTTCAATTGAGGTAAACACATAGAATATCTAACATGGAACAATTAAAAGACCGAACTCTGTACGAAGTTTGTTACAGTATTCTCTTGCGCCTTCTTATCCCCCAAGCTTTGAGTTCCTGATAGAATCCTACTTATGGTGCAATGACCACGAATAACTTTTTTTTGTGTGTTGAGAAAAGCTGCCCAACTTAAGATTGTTTTGTCCACAGCCAAGGCTCGGAACTTGAAGAAGCCTTCGCTCTGTCTCTAAATCTTCATTGGCAAGCTCTTTGAAGAACAGTCCCCCCCAAATCATAATAAGAATTGGCTTATGAAGCACAAACTATAAAGATCTGTTTGAAACTAAAGGACACACTGATGGGGGAACAAAGGCTGGGCATGAAAACACATTCTAGCCACTGGAGTTAGAGTGTTGAGGTTCAGCCAAGTGTCCATTGCGCGCCCCAGCGTGATTCTTTTCTCATTGGCCCAACAGGTTTAAAATATACCACAGTCTCTCCTGGATAGTGAATTCACTGATGA